>NC_047159.1:15583817-15773817 GCF_009819705.1 Hippoglossus hippoglossus | reverse complement strand
TAAAAAATTGTAATAAAAATAAAAAAAGAGATCCTACTTATAAACACTGCAATCCCAGAAATAAATGACACAGGTGAGGACCACATATTACACTGAACTGAAGGCGAAAAGTCAGTCAAAGGTAACTGGAGTTAGAGAATGAAGAAATTATAAAAAACACCTTTTCTTGAAACCAGTTAAATGTGTGTGTGTGTGTGTATGTATGTGTGTGTTTTCACTCTTGCCAAAAAACATTTGTGTTGGGTTTAAGCTGAAAAAGAGAACGAAGACAGGGATTTGCCAGGTCAAAATGTTGTTGAATTTTAGCAGAAGATTCCCGACAGCAGGAGCCGATTCCTGGATACGCGGTCCAGGCTTTAGGAGCGGGGGGGAAGAGGGAGAGACTGAGCAGTGCAGACTGCAGGGCAGGAGGGGCATTAGCTCAGTTCAGGCTGATGTCAGGACAATTAGAGGTGCACCACAGTGCATTGTGCACAGCGCCTGTCAGCCTTAATCTCTGCTGCCGTGGCCCGTACCCGCAGCCAGGCCACAGCCCACGGGAAGCGCTAACACTCGGGCCCATATTGCTTTGACAGTTGCGCTCATCTAGAAGTAATGCAAAACGGTATTGTGATGTATACACGGTGACCCTGCACTCTTGTCTCTTACAACAACAAGGCTGTGTGTGTGTGCAGAGCCAGGGAGGGCTGGAAGGGAGAAATGACACTCTGAGAGGGAAAGATGGAGGTTACAGGGAGAGAGCGAGAGAGAGAAAAATAAAGAAATAGCAGAGAGGATCTGGAACCTTAGCCTCCCTTTCTACACATCCCCCCCCTCTGATCCGGTGCCGTCCCCCTCCTCCTCTCTCCTCTTGTTCCGTATCATTGTTGTGGCTCCTCTACAAATCCTGGTGTTTGTTTTTGAGGGAGCTGCTGCGTGTGGTGACAATGTTGGAGGTCTCCTCCGCCTCTTCGTCCTCTTTCGCCTCCAGGACGTCACTGAAGAACCTGAAGATGGAGATGAAACTCATCCAGGAGGTCAGCTCGTGTCTCTCCGTGCCTACATGTGAAAGAAACACACAAACACAAACATGAGCTGTAAAGCTGCAGGCAAAGGAAGTGCATGTGGATATTCAAAGATAATTAAAAATGTAACTCCGTAGCACAAAGATTAAAGATAAGATAGTGTAGTCTCTTCAGGTTCACCACTTCCACGATGCATTGAATCTCCCCCTGCCAGCCAAAGACCTTCTGCATGAGAGCCATGACAGCCTATGACCTGTTAGTCCAATGGGACGGCCTTATTATGTTATCCAAGTGGATACCTGATAATCAACACCACCGCATGTCCCCTCTTTCCATCTCAGGCCTTCCAACAAAACCAGAGTTATGTACAATGGGTGCACTAAGTGAAACCAGTGGAGCGGTAGTCATTCATTCTAAAGGGCTGATTGAGGAAAGGCAAGACAGGAGCAGGAGAGAGGAAACTAGCGAACATATCAAGTGGTCTGGCAGCGGCTGGGGGGGTAGGCAGCAGTGCCGGGTTTCCCTCTGACCTTCTTCCAGGTTAGCCAGTTCCCAAGTTGGGGTCACACTGGTGCTTGAAATCTGGTACATGCGCCTCAGGTTCCTCAGGGTTACGGTGTCACGCAGCAGCTTTTTTGGAAGATAGCTTAAACTCGGCGGCGGTTTCTCCGGCTATAGAACACCTCGGCTCTGCATCGGAGCGCCGGTGATGAGGATGGATCACGGCTGCAGCTGCTGCCCGACTCATTCCTGCTCCCGCTTGCTAACCATTCAGCGCCAACAGATAATGGCTTGTCTCTGCCGCCGCTGGCTAGCTGCTCAGCTGCTTAGCAACACAACTGTAACTGGACTTGAGAAGCCACATTGAGGTGGCCTCTTGTTTCCCCTGAGGGAGAATAGGTTTGCTGCAAGATGATTTTAAGAGTTTCATCCCTTGATAGATGGATCTAAGAAAAAAATTTACATGTGTTTACAGTCCGAGGGATGAGTGAATACGAGCCTGGCAGGAACGAGTTTTCTTTTTTTAATCTTTATTTGCACACTTCACTCTTTTTTTGTTGGGACCTGCAGTTGTTTGTAAGATAAGAGCAGTAAAATGGATCCCTGCAATTTCCTCGTGAGGATTAAAACAAAGATTATGCGCAGGGTTGCCTGAAAACGGCTGGTCCCAGCAGCGCAGGGTTGAAAACCATGACCCTTCAAATCAGTAGTACATTAGAGATACCTCTTTACCTCTGCTCCTGTATTCAGTGCTGTGCGCATTCCTTCTTTTCTTCCGCTCCCCTCCTCTGTGCACATTGTCACAGCTATAAAAGCTAGACTAGAAGGCTGCAGGGATACAATTAGGAGGCACCTTAAAGGCTCCCTCGCCATAGACCGGCCTCTGATGACCACTGCACTGACCCCGTGTTTATTAGATTGACCCCTGCCTGGACACATTAATGGAGATGCTGTGCGTACGTGTGTGTGTGTGTGTTTGTGTGTATGATCGTGAGGACCGAGGGCAAGAGAGTGGATTTGAGTTCAGTTGCTGGAAGTGTGTTTTGCTTGTGTGTGTTATTTGTGTGCAGGAGTATGTAGGGTTCTCGATAACTCAGAGATAAGGGACTGCGCTGCGTGCTATATAGCAACCAGACTGCAGCCAGTGCCTTGGGTCAAATTTACTGGCCTGGCAATCATGGGAGTCAATAACCCGGCCCTCTCGGTGACCGTGCTACCTATGTAGGGCTCAACATAACACCCATCCCTGGAAAACAAAGACACAGCCCTCTCACACCTCTAATCTATCATTTATATCCAATTTGAGGCACTGTGATCTTTTTTCCACCTCCTCCTCCTCCTCCATGTTTTCCGCGTCTCAACGGTTTCTCCCTCGCTAGTGTTTTTACTTCTGTTTTGTCCTTTTTTCCCCTTCTCCTCCCGCAGAAGCGATCAATGGCGCAGCGCTCTCCCGTTCACCCTGAACTGGCGGTGAACTCCCGCGGAACGCCGCCAGCCTCTCCACCCTATCCCATCGCCGTTCGGGGTCACCAGGGGGGCGTCTCTGTGCCAATATGCAGATGAAACGGTGCCCCTCCGATGACTCCGGACTCTGGATCCACCCCTCTATATGGTGCAGGCTTTGAGATGAAGTCCAGCCCCCCCCCCCCTCCACCCAGACAACACTCACACACATAAAGACATAAACCCACTCTCACATTGGCTTAAATAGGCCTTTAACAGCTTACGTCCACTCTTCATTTAATGGCCAAAGTGTGTCGAACCTAATGGATGTTGTCAAAGCTGAGATGTGACCACTGATTTAGAGGAGGGACCCGAATGCCAGGCTTCACTGGCCGCTAAAGACACGAGTACACGCACACACACACGCACACACACACACACACACACACACACACACACACGCAGAATTACCTCAGCTATGCCACAAATCAAAGTAATATCTTAAAAAGATGTGGGGATCGATGAGCTGTCATCTGGCTGTATCCCCTGTGTAAAGTGAACCCATAAACAGCCAGTGACAACTACTTATCCTCAGCTTTAGTCGCTCGCTGAGAAAGTTTTTATCTCATAAGCAGATTTTGTTTTGTTTATGGCCGATTGATTTCATGTATTGTTAAACTAAGATCTAACCGGCAGAGAGCTCTTCCATTTTCATGACTTTAATTACAACTTGTTTAACTATTTAATTGGTCAAATGTTGCAAATAAAGAACGTTGTGCATTTCCTGTGTGCTTTCTTGCGTTGACTATGAATCAATTAAGTTGCATGTGCCAATTTGAACAGGTTTATTGTAATCCCATTAATCTAATGAAGTTTAGCCTAAGTGCAATAATGTCCTCATTTATTGTAAATGCAATAATGATGTTACTGTGAGTTCCATAATGCAGAGAATTGTCGAGGGAAATACAGGGAACATTTCTCTTTACTTTAACAATATGTTTATAATTATATGGCAGGCTTAACCGACATTACCACTGCAAGCGTAGGAAGTAGAATGATGACCGATATGACCTTGAGGTAAGGCGACACACACACACACACACACACACACACACACACACACACACACACACACACACACACACACACACACACACACACACACACACACACACACACTGAGCTCCATCATGATGTTCCACTGAGCAGGTATAGAAACGGGGTCTGTGGTGAAAGCCCTCGCTCTTTGCTCAGGTCAAGGCAGAGTTTCAGAGCGGCGTCTCACCTGCGCCCTGTGTTTGACCATTTTACATGTGTCGTCTGAGCCTGGTGAGGCCGCCTCATTATGTGACAGGCAGAGCAGAGTATTTGATCCTGGATATTTAGCCTCCTCCTTTCTGTCAGAGCCACTGGAGCCCTCTCAAGGTAATTGACTGACTGTTTGATCTCCCTTCGACTCTGCACTGCTACAAGACACTGACAGACACACACACACACACACACACACACACACACACACACACACACACACACACACACACACACACACACACACACACACACACACACACACAACGGTCTACTCGTGGCAGGCACACACTCACACATGTAGCACATACTCCGCCGCAAACACACACGTCCATGCAGAAACACACACAAATCCACACACAGTTGTTATCATTTGTGTGCAGGACCAGAGGAGGAGAATTTTGAGCTGTTAAAAATGAAACAAGGAAACTCCTTCATAGCTATGGGCCATGCTTTCTTCCCTGCGCACCAAACGCTGCATGCTGTTACAAATGGTAATCTGCTCTGATTGTCACAAATTTCAAAACAAACGCTAGGTGACTGAAAAGCCAAAGTGACGCCCCGAGTGATACTCAGACAGAAAGCCTGAATCAAAGCATGCCGACTATAATTAGGTTCCATCTGGGCTACATTATTTAAAGCCGCACCAGTTAATTGCTTGTGTACAAATGGCCTATTTTATTTGAATCAAACTCTTTTTTTTTGTGATTCATAATTACATTGATATGAAGGGGGACATATCTCTTTACTTCATTTACAATATAAATACATATTCAAATTATTAAGAGGACTTTGAGGAAGGGGAAATGTAAAGTGATGATACTTTGCGTGAATTGAATTTCTATAAACAATTATGAGAGTTTAATCAAATATACTGACAACTGGGTTAAACATTTAATAAGCTTCAATTAAAAAAGGAGATGAACAACGATACAATCATGAGGCGAAAATTACAAAAACAGAATATCTAACAGGACTGATAAACACCATATTATTGCATGCAGAAGCAAACCTTTTTCTCATTTCCTCTTGTCAAAGTTTTCATCAAAAATCTAACACAAACAGTGCATTTTCTTATCGATTTCCTATCGATGGTAACCTAAGCTTTTGTTTTATCTCGGTGTGAGGCCGAGCAGTGCGTCGCGCGGCGGGCTCTGGCTGGCTGTAACCTTAGCCAGGCTGCTGTTTGTGAAAACTATCTGTTGCATGGATCAGCGGTGGCGAATCGCTATCTGTATCCTGGTTGTCAGATGATCGGATTTCCGCCCCTGACGCTCTCTGATATTAGATGATCTTCTGCGGTGTGTAGTGAGAGCATGTGCACAATTTGTGTGTGTGTGGGTAGACACCGTGTGTATTAGCTGCTATGGTTGTCCATATGAGATACAAAGGAGCGTATAGACAGTTATGCGCGTTGTCATGTTGCTTTGCTGACATGCGTAAAGGTCAAGGATGTCATTCTGTCCCATGTGGCTGTCTGCCTGAAGGGGGCAGGACCTCGATGCCACTGGAGACGAGGTCAGAGAGCCTGGGCAGGTGACAGGCGGTCAGCCACACCGCCACAGCAACTCTGTCCTTTGTAACAAAACATGGAGATGCTGTCTACAGTCAAAAAGTGAATTATGTCTAGATTTACTCCACCACCCCTCAATTTCCACTCAAGATAAACCCACCGAACGAGTAGTGCAGGTATAATCAAATAAAACTTTTGTTTGTGATGTGCATTTTTTAATAAAATCACCATCGCGCTGAGCCTTCACTCATCAACAGGAGCACAAGAGACAAGTCGCTTCACGCAGGAAAAATGACTCAAAACAGAGCTCATTTCATCAAACTAGTCGTTTCACTGTTGCTTCTTGAATGCATTTCATTTTTAATGCTCGTCGGGTAAGTGGGGCTGCTTTTCCCCCCCATCTCCCTCGTACTGCTTTTAATTACTTTGCTCATTATTATGTGTTGTTGTTGGACAAAAACAAGGCAGAACTCATTACACATCCACAGATGAGGAACCTGAATCACTCGCTACACGGGGGGCCACTGAGGGAACTCTGTATTTACTTGGAATGAAATACAAACAGAACAGAGACACAGTGAAACAACATCAAGCCAAAGCCCAGAAAAAGGAGTATATCGCATTAACTTGCTTAAATCATCACCCTAAGTGAGCTACTTTATATTCCGTATAATATTTCCTGGGAGAGTTACACTTGCGACAACAAGGACTCTACACTGGAGACAGTGGCGGCGCACTTCTTTCCACTTCTTTCTCCTCGGTTCCCTCCCTTCCTCTGTCCCTCCCCTCTCGCTGCCTCCCTACCCAGACACTGAGACTGCACTGAGTGCTTTTTTATTTTAACGTGAATGAGTGGCCTTGGCCGCCATAAAGGACCCTCGCTTTTATAGACTTGGAGCGGAATATTTACAAGATAACCCCAGTCCAAGGACAGCCGGGGCTATTTGATACCAGGGTCGGACTCTCCCTTCTCCTCTTCAGTAAAAAAATCAAAAGCCTAAACATACCCCCCCGCCCCTGACAGCACCTCTCGATGTCAGTTGTTTTACTCGCCTGCGCCGAAATGGGATGAGACACTTTGAATAAGAGGAGAGGCAGATGTGTGTGGCATTCAACAAACACATCGCACTGACCACTGCACGGGGTCAGTGCAGTGGTCATCATTAAAATGATAATGACATTAACAATGGAGAGACAGAGTTTTGTAAAACTGCATTCAATTATTCAAAAGGAAGATTCAGGTTAACGTTGTATTTGAACGGCGTTGTGAAAACAACTCGCTCAAAATGTGTCTGTGTTGTCAGGACAGAAACAAGGCAGGACATTAAATTCACTTATTAAATTGATGAGAGACAGAACTGTTTGTTTCAATATGTACTAATCTCATTTCCCTCATATCAAGAGAGGGACACTGTTACATTTGAATAAAACTGAAAGACTATTTTAGACAAGGCTAAAAAGAAAGGAAAGAATTGTCGAAAACATATCTAGAGTCAAATAAAATAGAATTAAATGTATTACTTGATTTAAAGGGAGCTTTAGAGATTTAGGTCCAAGAACACTGTTAGGGAAGATAACTATGAGGTGGTTTTGTAATAGAAAGAAAGATTTTAGATAGCTTAAACAAAACATTACCCCTTCAGATGCACACATGAGACACACTCTGCTATTTCCTCCCTTACAAACAAACCCCATTATGGAGAATCTCCATCGAGACTTACTGGCAGCTTTTGTTTCTAAAATGCACAAGATCTGTGCATGTACCTGTTGATTTAGTGTTTGTATGTGACAGAGGGAGCCACAGAATGAGCGAGAGTGACTGGCCGAGTGTGCACACACACATGCATGTGTATGGAGGGGCCATGTTGGGAGTGCCACCCAGACATTACCACTGTAAACAGTGCAGGCCTCCTTCCCTGTCCAGGCCTTTTGTTCCATCTGCGCAACCATTGGTTGGGACTTAAATGGCAAACACTCGGGGGCTGCTAGCTCGCCTGACATGGTTTTGTTTTTGGCCTATTGAGGGGCAATGGAGAGCTTCTGTTTCTATGCCCAGGCACAATGTGTCTCAAAAGCAGCATGGCTGAAAAGAGAGGCCCCCACAAAGACTGTCCATTCGTGGAGGCGCTGCATGCATGCACTCACATAGGCACAGGCACATGCACGCACACATACACACACAAACACATCATGATGCCTGGGCATGGGTCAGGACAGACAACCTTGCCACAGACGGTGGTGGAGGTGGAGCGCGCACACGTAGGTAGGACCATGCACACAGTCGCACACTCACAAGCGTAGAGTCTCTAACTGCACCACTTCACTATACTACACTCAGTCTTCACTCACATGAACACACAACCTCTGCTCCACTTTGAAGTCGCACAATGAGGTCTGGCATGCACACATGCACACACACCTCCTGAGCACCTTCAGGACAATACCAGGCAAAGAAACACACACACACACACACACACACACACACACACACACACACACACACACACACACACACACACTCCTCTACAATGTCAAGACATACACACATCACTCAGTCACAAAGAAGGAGGAGGAGAAGGGTTGGAGAGGCCCCTTCTGCACCTGTAAACCTGTAAGAAAGACAGACTTGAGTGTGAGAACTTATACACACCATGTAGTCTCATCCTTATAGAAGGATAGAGCTCAGCCATTAACACCACTGACACATGCTTTGTGCGATGTAAGGTATAACTGCTAGTATCTAAAGGAGTTTACACGCTGGCAGCAGCACAGTGAGGGAAACTACAGTACATGCATCATATTCTTACTGATTTACATTCATTCTTCTTTACAAATAAACATTTTGCCTTCTGGCTGTAAATGTTTATACAGTATTACTGGCAGATTTAATAAAATGCCTCGTTGCTTCACAATGCAGGGCTTATATCTAAAAAACGGCTGATTTTAGGACCTTATAGCAACAGTAGTCATGACCAGCACTTCACCCAAAGACCTCATCAGCATTACAAGTTCAAAAAAAGAGTTGTGCAGTGGGTGTAGATTAGACTACGCAATGATATGTCGCCCGATGTGTCACGATCTCAAACAACAGACTATCGGACACAAAAAGAGAAGAAAACCTTTTGAGCAAACTAGTGGAGCTGCACAATTTCACATTTAGCCTCAGGTCGTCCAAAACTGAAGGTGCACACAAAAACAAACACACACTCACATGTACACGTGCATGTTTTTAATTGGTGAGATGACACAAGCCATCTACCTAGCAGCAGATTTCAGCAACAATTCAAACACTGCGTGATTACACAGTGTTGGTATCTCCCAGGGCAGTGGGCACACAACACAAATACATACTTCAAAAGATAAAAAACCAGAGGCTGGCAGACATGCGGGAGGACACAGACCAACGCTGAGCTCAAGAGTTATTCACAGCATTCGTATTTAAACAAACAAAACCAATCCGGCTTAGTAAAGGTGACTAATGCACAGCGAGAGAGCGAAATTACGCTGCTGAAGGACATTTTCTATACAACTACTACTGATTTGCACGTAGGTTTGGACTGCGGGTTTACTGAGAGAGAGGTTTTAAATCTACGTCTAACAACAGAGTGTTCTGTAAGAGCCTCATTGTCTTTTTTGTGTCTCAAATGAATTACCATACACACACACCTGGTGTCCATGTATAGAGGTACTTGTCACGTGACCTTTTGATCCCATGCATTGTAGCACATACGGTGGAGGACAGGAGAGGAGAGGAGAGGAGAGAGGGTCAGGTGGGGGAGGAACAGGCCAGGGGTGGAGATAGCAGAGTGGGTGTTGAGGGCGGGGCAGGTCTGAAATAGATCACTTAAGGGAACAAAGTGTAATTAATGGGTCGCCACAGATAAGAGGGCTCGGGCCCTATCTGGGAATGTGCTAATGGAGTTGACACACACTCAACAAGATCAGTGGACAACCCCTCTTTATGTGTGTGTGTGTGTGTGTGTGTGTGTGTGTGTGTTCATGTCTGGGAGCGTGTGCATGTGCATGCACAGGCGTGTTTAACTTTTAAGGACACGCGGTGGATAAATCGTGGAAGAAGACTGCTAAGGTGACAGGTTAACTTGGTTTTCTCCATGACGAAGATCTGCCGCCGATGCATTCGCAGAAATCCCAGACGGAAACAAACGTGTGCACACGCCCATAACACACTGCCATGTCTACGTGAGTCAGCCTCCCTAACTCACATCGACTTCCCACCTCACATCAAAACATGAATGATGTTATTACACTTGGCGAGCCGGGACGCCTTCTGTCGCGGGGATGTGGTTGTTTACGGAGAGATGGAGGGGGAGGAAGCCGCCTGGTCAAGAGAGGGTCAGACCTGAAGTGTTCTAAGAGAAGCAAACTGACACAAACCTCTCCTCAAACTTCCTGCCTGCGTGTGTCCCTGCGTCAGGGGAACCCGGCTGGAGCCAAGGGGCCTGTGCTTGTGGATATGGGTGTCTTGGGTTCGGAGCCTGGCTGGGGAGGCCGGGGGTGGGGGGGTGGGAGGGTTTGCAGGCGCCCACGTGCGCTGGGACAGTGAGATGTCCTGTGATGGACAAGGCAAGACAAGGAGGATTTCCCCTGTTTGTCTGTGAGAGAGTGGAGCAGCCGCGTCGCATACACACAGGGAGAAGTCTGTCTCCGGGATGGATTTCTTGTGTGAATGTGTGTGGCATGAGGTCAGGCATCTGGTTGGTTTTGTGTGTAGTTATGTGTGTGCGCCTCTCTCAGGGTCACAGACCCCGGGGCCATCTACTTCAGTCTGGTTTAGTCAGACAAGCCGAGGCCACATTAACACACTGCATGACTTAATAATATAAAGACCTTTGGTTTGCCCAGTAAATACAAGGCCCCGACGGCTGAATAATCAAAAACAAACACACATCTTACATCTTTATGGAAATGAACGATTTAATGTCATTACAGTCACCTTGACAAGTCAATAAATATCAAATGAAGTAAGTGTAACACTTCTTAAAACACAAGGGCATGACCTCGACAACAGCAAGGTGTGCTAGGAGCTCTGGGTGAATCTTACATTTTGCATAGAGTTGTTAAATGTGTCAATAGCAGCCTGGGAAAAAAAGTGTGTTTTGTATGTGTGTGAATGTGTGATGTAGCAGTCAGGGGTTAAATAGAGAGAGACGAGACTCCAATCTGTCAGGACAAGGGAAGAGCAGCTTCAAAGACTCAACAACAAGCCCTTTCTCTCACACACGCGCACACACACACACACACACACACACTCACACACTGACGGACAGTCCATTGCTCCCAGCATATCTCTACTTTGTCCTTGGACTGTCTGAATACCACTGGAGGCGAACATGATTTGAGAGAGCAAGTGGGAACAAGAGAGAGGGAGACGGAGAGAAGGGAGGAAAGAGGGAAATGATAGAGGGAAGGAGAGGGAGAGAAAGGAGGCGCCCCTCAATGACATCTGAAGAGATAACTCACTCTCCAGAGCTTCTTTTCTCTTGCTATCACTTTCCGGGCAGAGCTCCTTCCACATAAGGCCTTTGCGTGTGTGTGTGTGTTAACTTTGTGTGTGTGTGTGTGTATGAATGAGTGACAATAGTGTATGTGGGAATACCGAGTACGTGAAGGTGAAATAGGCAAAAGATTTTTGAATCTCAATGAGATGATCTAAAGAGCTATCAAGCGCAATGATGTGCATACTGGGGCAAACACATTGTATATGTTCGCCAGAAAAATAAAAGTTGTCAGAGATTATGTTTAAAACTATAATTAACAAAATATAAATATATCATGTAAAAAAAAAGAAACCGGTTTGCAGGTTTGTTTGCATGTAACTTGAGCTGAGAGTTACTGTAAGAAGTGCATATTCAGGTCAGAATCCTTTTGCTGTGAAATCCACACTCAGACGGCTGCTTCAGAAATGATGCACGGAACTCAACACGAACAAGTGCCGGCTCCTCTCTTGATTGAAAGTTAACTTTGGGAAAACAAAGCACCGGGCCACCAGCGGGTCACAAGAATTGTCGAAAACACCCAAACAAAACAGCAGGAAAACACAAAGTGGCTCGATGCCGCCACTGTTGTCAGAAACGTTCCCCTTTGTAAGCACGGGCAACTGTGGGGAAGAGTTAACCTTTTGATAAGCTGCTTGGAGCCCCAGCTGTATGCATTTTTCATCGAAATGTATGAGTCAGAAAGAGAATAATTATCTCCTCTTGCTCTGTGGAGAGGCAAGGGGTTGCAGCCCCCAGTCTGCTCTTCATAAATTAACTAAGTCCTGAAATGAAGCAACACTGATGAGCACTGAGAGAAGCTGAGCTAATTCATCACCCAAACACAGAGGAAATGTTCACAGTAAAACTTCACACACATGACGGACTTTGGAATTGCAAGTTGTATTTAGATGTTCCTTTCACTTTATAACAGAAACAACGCTCCACTCTAATATTCTTTTCATTCCAGCGTTGAATAAACTTTAAGACAACTGCAGGCCTGCATTCAGGCCAATGACAGCACTGCTACAAATAATTGCTTCCTCATTCACTTCAATGAGATCACTGCATGTGCAGTGAAGCTGTTGTTCCTGACTGGCGGAAAGTTGGCATCTGGCCCTGCACTGTGTTGGCTGACCAACTATTAACTATTAACTGTTATTTACCTTTTAAACAATGAGGCAGTGACTATGTTTACATGGAAGGCAATATTCAGACTATTGACCTTATTCAGAGCAAGACATTATTTCCGTTACGATGTTGACACGAGTTGCTAATAAAATATTCCATTCATACTCCTTACATTCCACAGAGCATAGTCTGATTATGACTCACGTGCACTACGTCATACGTCCGTCGTTCCCTTAACCTATTTGAAAAATTGCGATGCTTGCGCCCATCACAACACTTCATAATATCCATATCCTTTTAAATGTGTAGCATAATAACCCAGAGATGTCACTTCCTCATAGCGCCACTCATCCTGTGCACAGGACATGTGCTGTCAATCAGTTACCGTGTGTCGCTGTTGCAAAATATTGTAAAGATTCCAGGAGGATGTAATAATGTGATTAAGATGTATTTATGTCTGCATAATGCAACTATAAGATCGAAATGCTTCACACGTTTCAATTCGATTACTGCTTAATCCGAGTATGATCTAACTTGGGTTAAATCAGAAAATGCTGTTTACAAGTAAGTGCCTTATTCAAACTATTGACTTAATCAGGTTAATATCAGACTATTGGTGTCCATGTTAAAGTAGCCGGTGATAATACTGCTTGGGTTTAATCAACCCGACCAATGTGATGCAGCGTATTGTTTGACTGAAAATGGCCCAACAGTCCTTGCTCTGGAAGACTTTCCTATAATCAGTACGAGAACAAACACACACACAGAGACACACAAGTCGAGCCTGCCAAACAGTGCGAGGTCACTGATCCCTGCTTCAGAGTGGCCACGATCACCTCGAGAGGAGACACACTCTACACCCGTCCTGGCACAGACACACGTTTACACAGAGACACACAGAGGAAAAAAAAAGAATAAAAAACAGAGCACCCACCCCAACCGAGCTTAAGACCTTTATCCAACAGCGTCAGCTAACATCAGATACACACACAGTCCTGCCCTGACCTTGCAGCACTTCAAGATTAATCAAAATTGTGGCTGGGATCAGAGGTGTGGGTACAACGGGCAGAGAGTCATTCATTTTGTGCACGTGTGTGTATTTCTTCTGTATGTGTGTGTATTTGTGTATGTGTGGTGGACAGGACAGACTCAGAGATTGAGGGAGGGGAGGTCAGGGGAGGCGCTCACCCTCTCAATCCTCCACTATTGACTTGTGAGAAGAGAGGCCGCGCCGAGCGGTCAACGGCAAATAGAATAAACTGATCAATAACCTCGCACTTGTCAGGAGAGACGGAGGCACCTTTAAAAAGAAAAAAAATACAACTTGAACTATGCAGGAGGGGAACATTGATCAAATCATGTAGAACTGTGCTCGCCCAGTTTTGACCTCTATCCATGACATGTGTGGAATGAGAGGGACTAGAGAGCGGGCAGTGAGAAAAGGTGTCACAGCATTTCAACAACGGAGAAGCATAAGTAGAAAATTAAAACGTAAATGGAACAGGAATAAATAACTGAAAAATGGGTAGAAAATAGCTTATTCCTAACAGCACACAACTGAAGAATGTGATCGAGTGTGTGTGTGTGTTGGAGGTGGATGCTTGTTAAGGTAGGTGTTGGAGAAAAGCGAGAGGTAAAAGAGTCAGCAGGAAAGGGGGACTGAGAGAAAGGGGAAGGAAACTGGGAGTGAGAGCGGCAGAAACACAAGTGCGGGAAGGAAGAAGAAAGGAGAGGAGAAAAACTACCCTCTGTCATAATTTAAACGAGCCGTGGTCTCCCAACGCTCTGTTTACAATGTATAATTTATGCCTCCCAGTTCAAACACAGCTTCATCTGCACTCAGCTGCTAAGTGATATGATTTCACTTTTTATAGCACACCCCCACTCCCACCCGTCCAATCCACCACCACGGTCCCTCTGTAATGCAGGCTGGTGTGATTCTGCACGCCTCATGCACTGACTTTCAACTGTACAGGCCCCCAAGGGCTAAAGTAGCATATTAAACCCCTCCCTAACCCCATCCACTTCCCTCCCTTAAGCAAAACCGCAGTCCTAGACACACACACACTCGAGCACATGCACGTGCGCACGCCCGTGGACACGAACACCCTATACGCTGCCTCATATTTTACAGCAGTTAAAGTTTCTTTCTGTATTTATAGCTCTGTTGGTGAGCGGTAATGTCCCATTTCACAGCAGCACACTCTGACCTCTGATCAGAGCCTCTCTCATGACCCCACGGCTCTAACTGAGTTGCACTAATACGCCACTTAAGTTACTTTGGGGTAATGGCACTTTTCATGTGTACCATCCACACTCCAAACGTGCATGCACACACACACGTACACCCGCACGGATATTGTATTGAATATCACAAGGGTGGAAATGTTTGACGTCTTTATACACAAAGGGGCTGTCATCCTTAATTAAGACCTAGTTTCCACGGTGTTAAACCGAACATTCCTTAATATGAGTTTTTGGTAGTTATTAAGAGAATTAGTCATGCAATTAGAAGATGTTTTGAAATGCATACAAATTTTAACCGTTGCACAAAAGTAGCTTTGTGTGTTGTGGATCAGGATTTAAAAAAATTCAACGGAAAATTTAAGTCACATATAATCATTTCGTCTCTTATGTGACTATCAAAAGACACCATGCCTACCAAATCACCTTATACGCTCCGCTCTATTCTCATTATACCATTATGTTACAGATCTATTTATCTGACTTCTTCAAAGTAGCACCCCTCTGCTTTTCCTCTTTCTCTGAACCGCTCTCCTCTACTTTCCCATGCACCATCTCATCTATTCATCATGCTGCTCCCTTCTCCTGTCCTCCACTATCCCTCGTTTTACTTATTCTCTGCCATCTCCTCCCTTCTTCTCTCTCAGCGATCTGCCTACATAGTGTGTGCGCTAGCAGAAAATTCCCACTTCATCTCTGGGGAGAACTGCGTTTTTCTCTGCTCTGCTCTGCTCGTGTCTCGTTCTTCTCTTGTATGTTTTCCACGCTGGCAAAGCTTCCTCTTCCTGCATGCAGCAGGGAGTGTGCTCAGTCTGAGGCTGTCCCATAAGGGACCCTATAGTGTGATGTTACAATCCCCCCATCCAGCGGGATCCTCTCTCTATCTTCCTCTCTCTCTGGCTGCTCTTTTCTTTCTTGCGCTACAAGACGTTCATGCCCTCTTTTTCCCTGTCTCTGACTACTTTATCCTCTTTTCCCTCACTTACTTTCTTAATCTGTTTATCTGACTCTTACCTCTCTTGACACTTTCCACCTCACATGCTCTCTCTCTCTCCCCCACTCTCTCTCTATCGCACTGACACAGACACACTTCAAATTACCCCTTTTTCCTGTTTACTTTTCTGTTTTCCTGTCTTCTTTTCTTGCGTTGCCTGACAAAGTCTCTGAAAAAAAGTGCAAATCCTGCACATATTGGCAAAAAATACAAAAAAGAATAATTCAACTCACAATTAACTGAGGCCTGCAATGGAAGTGTTTTGAATGTCAGGTTCCAAAGTCTATCGTCCACCTTATAGCGTCCAGAATACAATTTTCTTGATACATTTTTAAATATGACACTCTTTTTGGTGCTTAGCCTCTAACTGCACACTGCATGAAGCCTGGAGTTCTCTAACAGTCCAGTCCCTACTGTTAAACAGCCCAAAGCCTCAGTCTCCAGGGAGGTGGATGTTGTGTTTGTGCTGCGGTCAAAATGTTACTTGTCAGCCAACAGAACAGGGACCCCTGCCATATGGCTCAGGGCTGTCCTGCTCCAGTGTTTCTGTAAGGGCGAAGTATGATGGGCCACCCCACAGATCCTGAGCTGTGCACCACACCCTGTGGCTCACATAGAGGTAAAGAAAGACATCCCAAACACACACTCAAGCAGCAATACTGTGTGCATAGAGAAGAGGGCTTTCATTCATATGTACTCGCACAATCTCCTGCATTTTGCAGGGAGTACAATAATTTGTTTAAAAAGCAACTGAGCTAAACAAAATCGATAGTTTGCACAGTGAAAAATGTCTTAAACAAAATCCACCATTCTATCAAAGGATCACAAACTGGAAATGAGCCAGGGAGTGTACAATTAATTACAACTGCATTGAACGTCATAGGAAAATCTGAGAGGCATATAAACTTGAGCTCTCCAGTTGAACAGAAACTCACTTTGGGATTCTCAAGTTAATGCCATGCACGTTTATTCTGGAACATTGCATGTTATGAGATATTTTTCTTTTCGATAATAATTGAATCCATTGTTGCAATGTATAAAATAGAGAAAGAGAGAATTTGAAGTGTCCATGTTACGTATTTACTTAAGCCTATTTCCCCCCCTGGATCACAGCTCAGAAACAAGGGCTGTCCGAACATCCTGGTCTTGAGCCAACCTCTCATGTGTGGCCAATCCTCAAGGCCTCTATATCTAGGTACTATCAGGTGTTTCGAGGTCAGCCTCACTTTCTTTTCGCCTGTTATATCATAGGTTCTTCACTCAAACGTCCAATTTCTCTTCAACTTCAGCTTCACACAACCAAAAGACGATGGCCTGAAGAAACACTGGCTCCTTGTCTAACACGTACATTTTGAAGGGAACTCCTGAACTTCTTTGCGATCCACGCATGGTAAATGTGGTTTTCAGTGTTCAGTTCTGGTGATACCTCGGTGGCTTTATGTATCTGTCTGTGAGGAAAAATGCTTCCTCCAATGACGAGGTATAATATAATCTGTGAAGTTCTCTACTTTGTCATTCATCTCTCCTAGACCTTGTCCGTATTGTCTCTTCCAGTCAAGGTGTTGAAGTCAACCACTTACAAGGGTCATGTCTCTTCTTGAGCAGTTCTGAATGATGGTGTGCAGTATACTAAAGAATTCTTCCTTGCTCCCATAGTCAATGTCAGAAGAAAGGCCGTAGCAGTAAACACTGTCCATGTATATTCTTTCCAATGTGTGCTCTCCGGGCAGCCTTCGACGGCATAAAGGCTGCTGCCTGGGTGTGCGTTGTTGTCTTCATGGCCTGAGTACAGCAGCATTTCTTCTGTGGTAAGTCGCTTCCGGTTGGCTATATTCCATCTTGAGTATGGCAAGATTTTAATTTCCCATCTTGGTAGCCACTTGTACAGTCTTTTCAGCTTCCTGATGTCTGTCTTTTCTCTGGGTTCAAGATTTATTGGACTACTTCCATTGATGTAACTGTAAGTTATGGTGAAGTGTACATAGCCACTTGCCAAACCCTCCTATTTTCTCACCCAGTGTTTTAAGCCTCTACGTTATGATGCCTACACGTACATAGACAGCCACAACATTAAAACGTATATACATATATATAAATTAAGCAGTACGTGGTGATTGGTGTATAGGAAAATAGAGTATGTCCTCCTGGGACTTCGAAAGATATAAACAGAGTTTAAAAGGTTGAGGGAGATTTTCAGTTTGTAAAAAATGAAGAGCGATGCCTTGATGAGAAAAGATGAGGTGCTGTGTGGGTGAGATTTCCTTGACCTGCCATCTATGGACAAGGTCTCCAGTTAATTAAGTTTCTTGTACATCCAACTGCATGGCTATTATGTTTGCGGCTCTCTTTGGAGATTAACTTGGAGAGACCTCTAAATCCACCTCACAATTTCATTTCATTCAACAGGATTTCTTTTCTCTTTTCTAAAGGTTCATATCGGCAAAGTGATATGGGGGTGGACAGCGGTATATATGTTTGTGTGCAAGTGAATGCATATGTGTGTATGTGCATCTCTGTTCTTTTCAGCATGCATCTTGTGACTTGTCTGTGCTGAACCAATAGACAGAGAGAGAGAGAGAGAAGGGGATTCGGGTTAAAGCTAGATCACCACTCTAAATATTGCTCTTGGCAGAGGGTGACACATTTGTCCAATATCAGAGGCTGATTCCAGGCCCGAGACCTGGGAGCAATCACGAGGTGAAGAGCAACTCTTCTTCTTTGACAAAGTGTAGGTAACACAATCCTTAAGTGTAAATGATGCGCACAGAGGGCCTACGGCATAAGTACAATGATTACAGTTGTCAGTCATATGCAGACAAACATGCATTTGAACACATGCACACATGTCTCATGAGCGACGGGTACAGGTTGTTTGTTTGGGTGGAACTTGAACCTGTCTGAGCCCCAGGACCACAGCCAAGCAGGTGCTGGTGCACAAACACAGACACACACACACGTGTAAGAACACCTGGGCTGGACTTCACAGCACTGTCAGACTCACAGGAGCTGTCACACACTCACAGAACGAATGTGACCCTAGAGCTGAGGGGGGCACACCTGTGCCATGGGGGACCGCCCCTTCTCGACTTTGACAAAATTGTAGGCATTTAATTGGCACTTAAACCTGCTCACTGCTAATAAGGGTAGCAACATCTCTCTGAGCCATCTAAACAAAAGGACAAAGAGGCTGGAAAGGCGAAGAGGATAATAGTAATGCAGAAAGTAACTTTATTATCATGTTCTGACTGAAGATTGAATACACTTGAATGTAAAAATTAGCTGTCTGGCTACCTTACTAGTTCCAGGCTGGTGGCCACAGCTTTGGTAAAACAGTCTAAGTCTGTGTCTTCACAGAGCGGTACAGTGAGCAGCTTTGCACTTTACGCTGCTATGAGCAATCATCAAAGCCAGTCACACGTATACATGAGAGCTGAGTTTCCGGGGTTCCTTGCTCGGTCGCCTGGCTCGGAATAGTGTGTGTGTGTGTGTGTGTGTATGTTTATGTGTGTGCATGTGTTTCATGGGATTGGGGCATTGTTTGATCATTGCCTTGTTTTGTTCTGGTCAGCCGTTAAAAGGCACGTTTACCTGTGTGTTTAATGACAATGATGAGAGAGCAGAGAAAGATGAGTAAGACAGACAGACGCAGAATGAGTGCGCTACGCTAAGTCACAGAAACCAAGTGAGATAGACAGAGATTAACTGATGAAGTTTGACACACAGCCATGTGTAGAGACAAAAACAATGGTGACGCTACAAACCCTGGCTGGGCAGCTCAGATAGGTATGGTACAGGCAAGGGACGAGGGAGGGCAGTGGGCTTGTGGGTCCTGTCCTGCCCTCGACCTGCGAATGCTGGCACACCCTGTCCTGCTGCTGGCTAAATAAAGAGCCCCAGGGTGGGCCAGGCTGGGCGGCAGGAGAAACAGACACAGAGTCGGCATTACCCAGCTAATCTCATTAGGGAGGCAGCCCTGCCAAGCTGCCAGGGGTCAGCCAGAGTGCCACGTCACTCACCGCACCTTTGGCAGTCCCCGTGACCCCAAGGCAGGTTTGGGCTGATACTCGTGTCCAGCCAGGGTGCGAGGCGATGAGGGGTGGGGTTGGCGGTAAAGGTGGGCAGCAGCAAGCGGTGAGGCGAAGGAGAGTGGGTGAACCAGATCGGCAGAGGTTAGTCAGTGTAGCTCAGAGACTAGGGAGTGTCTGCATGCGGCACTTTCCGATAGCGACGAGGACGGAAACCAGAAAGTGCATAAAAGAAAAGCAAGAATGAGACAAATACAGCGACACGGACACAAAGCAAATGAGAGAGCGGGAGAGGTAAAATGGGATAAAGACAGAGAATAGAGCAAGAGAGGGAAAGAGAGATGGAGAAGGAGCCAGGGAGGATGGATAAGCAGCTTCCTCCTCTGCAGCTTGGTTTAATGTATTTACAGGGGATTGCATCAGGGTGCTGTAGTTAAAAGGGCCATCGCCATCCAACAGGGTCATCTGTAGTGTAATGTGCCTTTCATAAAGGAGATGCGTGTCACTGAGATCACACACACACACACACATGCACATCCACACACTATTAATTAACATACCCACAGAGACGCCGATACTCAAGCATACACAAGTGTGGGCATACATCTCCACATACTGTAGGTAAATCTCTTCAGTGAAAAATATGGGAAGCCAACAAAGTGTCATAAACCCTTGCAACCTCTTTCCAATGGAGCCCAGGATACTGCTGTTACCTTCCTATCTCTCCTTCCTCCCTCTGTGAGTACAGCAGAGAGCTGATACGAGGAGCCCTTTTAGCTTCGGCTCGGCCAAAGGTAGTTTAGAGGAGTTTAGAGCCACGGAGCACCTCTGTCCTGTCAACACCTTTGCTGCATGCTTCTTCAAACGGGGTCAGATACATTCGCTAACGTAACAGACATCACCAGCACTGCCCATTGTGGACACTGAGCAAACACACCAGCATAACTCCACAAAGTTTCAACATCTATTTTCGTTCACTCTATACTAAAGTTGGGGGTGCACTGACTTTTATTACCGCTGCCTATTGGGGGTTATGTTTTCACCCCAGTCTGTTTGTCGATTGATTTGTAAGCAAGATTACAACCAAACAGATTTCCATGAAACTTGGTGGAAAGATGTAGCTCAAGGAAGAACTCATTCAATTTGAATGCAGATCTGGGTCAAAGGGCAGACCCAGGGTTTTTTCCTTTCACTTTATTTCACATAGCAAGAATGGGTTTTCCCAGGGTATAGTTTAGGCAACTGATATATATATATTTGGTGCAGCTTGATTGAATTTAAGGCCCAATCCCATTTCACCCCTTGCCCCTTGAAACGGAGTCACATCGCAAGGTTGTTGTGAAAAAAATGACCATAATACATTGATATGATATTAAACTAATATATTACAATCATTATCGTAATTTTTAAATCCTTATTAATGGATAAAATACTACAGTTGTGGGTCTCCCTCCCAGCTTGCCGGTGATTTGCAAGGCATTCTAGGTACCCCTAGGTTTGAAGTGAGGGTTGGAAAAATCTCAGTTTCTCAGCCCTACCCCTCCGTCCCAACAGGTATTGGGACAGCCTACCCCTAGCGTGAAGGTGCAGAACGAAGGGGAAGGGGTAGGCCCAAGGCGCTGAAATGGGATTGGGCCGAAGTGGGACTGTTGGGCCTTTGTGAAGGTACGCGTTCTAGCGTTACAAGTGTGATTCTACTTTAAAATGCTCTATGCACATTTATAGATGAAGCCTGATCATAAATAATTTATACACTACATATCCATTATACTGAAAAAAGGCTAAATGCCAGTCCTGCAAATACCTAAGCAACTGCATTAACATGCTCTTCTTAATCACATTATCTCACAAAGTTCTGGCTTTAACTGTAATTGTTAGGTGGACAAACATTATTTGCTCAGTCCCATATATAGAACAGCGCATTAATCCCGACCTTCTCTTGACCCCTTAAATGTCAACAGAGTATTTGGAGGGTGAGGGCTATGGAGGCCAGAATAGCATGACCAGTGGCACACACTATGGACTGAGCTCAAGTCTTTAAAACCCCAATCTCATTATTGCAACTCCTGATACTGACTGTGTGGAGAAAGAGACAGGGAGAGTGAAAGTAAGCTGAATGCAACATGGAAAGTAGAAGTTGTCAAGGCAAGAGCTGCTGGTTTGTGTCTGCAATGACTAAAACAGAGACTTACAGTCTTTTGGCTGGGACTTCTGTCATTAGCCACTAGCCAGTGCCAGCTGACATACTTAGTGGTTTTAAAAACAAAGTGAGAAAAAGGAAATTAGCACAATCGCCTTTTCTACTCAGGGGACACATTTTCAGAGTAGTGTTAGTTCGCCCAGCTTTGTAATGTTCATGATGGCTGGCTGGCCGATGGGCTAGGTGGCTACTATGATAATTGTTCGTCTGACAGCGTGCAGCAGTGTGACTCCCTGGCCAGATAGCTGACTAGCTGGCTGGCTGCCTAGCTGGGTGGCTTGTTGGTGTCTTGGCTGCTGTCTGGATAATAGCAGAGAGTTTATGTTATTGTTGAGCTCTACTCGACACCCTGAGTGTGTTTAGACGTGCCCTGTAAACTGTGCATAAGAGCACCCAGTGCATATAAAGGCCCTCATCCAAAACCCTCCTAAAATAGGCAGAGATGGAGTCTGGGTAAAAGGGGGAGGCAGCTGACTGAGGAGTGAAGGGCACTGAAGGAAAGGTTGAGAGTTCACAGCTGAGTTCAGGCGGGCCCTGCACTGCTTTGGGCCCTGGGCCAAGGCTGAGATTGGGATAAGCTCCTGATGGTTCCACTGTGAAATGGGATCAGAGGAGGGACAGAGGGAGGGATGGAGGGAGGGCTTTGGGGGGGCATGAATAGGCCAGAGTTGGCGTTGAGATTTGAAATTGTTTAACAAGCTGGTGTTGGAATATGCAGCCGGGAGCAGAGCTGTTGCAGCTGCACAGGGAGGGAACATGCTCGGAGGAATTTCTCTGCACTTGCTGGAATAGTGCGATTTGATTAGACCCCTAAAGAACCACATGACCCGTCAGAGGATATTATCGTCAGGGCATCAAAGAGAAAGATAGAAATTAACCTATTTGGACAAACTACATGATGCAACTCTCTGTTCTGTTGTATAACTGATCCAAAAAAAATTGCACATGGAGAATGACCGGGTACTTGGGGTAAACACTGAAAGTAAAAGTACACCAAAGTGCCTGGGGGCCCATTGCGCGGCAGGTGCCAAAGTTTTCCTATAACTAAAAGCTGATCAAGCTAACCTCACAGTTACCTCAGTGAAAATGCCCTACAGTTTACTAAGAGTGGGAGTGCCCTTATCCTCTCAGCAGGGGAGGGAAAGAAGCAGAGGAAGAGAGAGAGAGGGGTGCGGAGATAAAGAAAGAGTCTTTAGGAAAGCCAGGCTCCTCTGACTAATTTTGGAGGGGTGAACAGTACAGAGTTCGGATTTGTGCCGGAGCTGTGAAAGCACATGCAGCAAATATTAACAGGAATTGGGGGCACATGCGATATATAAGTGCTTTAAGGACAGGGATGTTATTAATTAGCTACTTAGCAAAAACTTCTGCTTTTAAAATAAGGTACGCTTGATTAGCTAAAGCAATACAACACGATTAAAAAAGATGCAATTAAATTAAGTGATGTTGAAGTTGTTCTCGTGATGAAATATGTTGAACATTATGTACTAGACATATTTCTTTTACAAACCCCGGATACATTTGAGATGCATGTTCTCATTTCCTATCTTTTATGTATGTATCCTAGAAGAGAGAAGTGCTTGTGACGTGTGCATGTACATGTGTATGTTTCAATGCCTCCGTGTGCTCGTCTACATTCTGGGAACTCATTACCAGGAAAATCAATGCATGACATTGGTTTATAGCGGACAGCTTTTCATCAGCCCAAGACCTCATTCTATCTCCTCTCATTTCTGACTGAGCACAGACACCAACACATATGAACACAGACACAAACACAAATCAATAAACTGGGCGTATAGGTACAGAGGGCATAATCAGTCTTACGAGCACGATCAAACACACAGCTGAAAAACGCGTGAAGGCTTTATTTGTGTACGAGTGTGTTTGTGTTGGGGAGACAATATAAACAGCTGGGTCTGCGAGCTCGGACAAGGCTGCACGTTTGTGTGATTGTGTATTTTCCCGAGCATTTTCCTGCTCGTGAGTGTCAGTGTAATGCATCTTTGTGTGTGTGTATTTGTCTGTTTGTGTGTGTGTGTGTGTGTGTGTGTGCGAGAAAGTGTGTTTACAGGCAGGCATGTCTGATAAAGATATCAGAGTGAGCAGAACCAGGGCAGGATCGGAATGTTGAGGAGGACTGGGGGGCTCAACAGGCAGAAAAGAGGATGCTGTCTGCCTGAAATGCTAACACCCATACTCTCACACATACAGACACTCACACACTCTCTCTCTTACACACACACATACTTAAACACACCCTTCCCCTTTCTGCCGTGGCCTCTGCTCCTACTGTATGTGTGGCACGCAGCATGCTTTAAAGCCAGAACCACGAGGCACAACACTGTCTGCCTGGGGAATTCTCTACCTCAACATCACTCTCTTTGCCTTTGCACGCCCCTCTCTCTGCTGCCTGCATCGCTCCCCCTCCCCTAACTCGGGCTCTACAGGAACCCTGAAAGAACTTTTGCTTGTGCAGCCTTTCCACAACCCCCCCCCCCCCTCTCTCTTTCCCTCTCTTAGCCAGCGAGAAGAGGAGACAGCAACCCCGTGCTCAAAAGTGATCAATTTTTAATTTCTCACCACTTTTTCATGTTGTGTCAGAGAGAGATGTCAGCAAACAGGACCCCTGGGGAGGCTACAGGAAGGAGGAAGAGGGGGTGGTGGTAGATGTGGAGAGTGCAGGCGAGGAGAGCGAAGACGAGCAGAGGATTGGAGGGAGGAGAACAATTGCCAGAATAAAAAACAGACAAATATTTGCAATCACGATAAGTGAACAGAGAGGCTTTCTGCATCTTCGCTGCTAAACTGCACGCGCCATGTGTCATTTACACGTGATTACTATACAGCTCATTTTCTATGCTATTAAAATTTCTGCATGTGTTCTCGAACACATTAATTCAGTTTGGCTCTTCCTGGTGACATGGGCGGTGAAAACGAGCAGAAAATCTAACTGTTCCATATCAAGGAATATTTTTACTGCTGTTAATGTGACTTAAATACCTTGTTCCACAGCTGAGTGGGCTAGCACCTGCCGCAGGATGCTGCTAGCCTATTACAGCTCAGTACAGAGCTGTCGCTAATTTTCTGATTCAATTAGCATGCCTCAGAGCTTTCCAGTTTAATTGCAAACTACTTCACAGTTACCTCTCTGATTAATCGCTGCCCATCTGCGAACCATTGCACGCAGAACTTGGTGCAACAAATCTGTGGATTCTCAAGTATCGGCTGCACCACTCTAAGGGGTGGAACAGGCTCCAATCTCATATGGTCACTGAGAGGTCTCCATGTCTGACCCTTATGATCTGAGCCCACAGGACTGTGCATTTGGAAGGACTAAAGGCCACATCTTGATGTTCTGGAAATGTTGCCAGGAGGTCTTCAGTGTTGGTACACAGAAGGACACTGGCTTATGCTCATACAACATCGAGAAGAAAGGTTGGAGGCTGTAAAAGGAATGTTTATGTTTTATATGTCCAAGCTAAAAAACAAAAGCTATGAGTGAATGAAGGTTTTCCATAATTTTCCTAAAGCGAAAGGTCAAAAACAAAGAGTATCAATACAGAAGACTCCTACTCCACTGAGACGTCATCATTCATTCTTTTCTTTCAGTCCCAACTTCTGTTTGACCTTTTTCTTACATGTCCCAAATTTAAAATCTTACCTCAAAAGCCAGCACCTTAATATTAATGTATTCACAATTCTGATATTGATTTATGTTAGTCTCATTGCCGTGGGCTTTGATCGATTTCATCATATACGAAATTAACAATGAGATCTCACCCATAACCATGGCTGTGGACCAGTAAGCCACTAACCCTGTTGGCCTTAAACCTCCCAGCAGTAATGCATCTCATTAGCCTACTGTTGTTTTCTGATATAAAACAGTGTAGGAGCAACTTGGTTATCAAATCAGTCTCATAAAGTCATTATATTAGTGCAAGATCTTAAGATTTGACTACTAACAGGAAGAAATAATCTGCAAGCAAAACAGAAAACACAAGAGTTTAGTCCAGCATTAAGGGAAAACTCATACTGATCAGTTATAATCAATAATATAAAGTAATGTGATAATAAAGGCAAGGTGCATGTGTGTGTGTGCATGCAGCTGCGCATAGAAGAGAAGGAGATGGGTGAGAGGTTGTACTCAGGCCCACAGGCGAGAGGTGTGAGGAGTTTAAGACAAAGAGAGTTAGAGAGAGGGCAAGGGTGAGAGGGTGAGAGAGAGAGGGAGGGAGGAAGAGAGATTCAACGTTGCAACTATGCAGGAGAAAGTCCGTTAAACATTGACCAGGCTTTGATGAAAAGGGATCGCTTCGATTGTATTTGTTCTTCTTCTTCCTGCAGCGTAACAGTATTTCTTCTTTCTCGGTCCACCACCATGTAAAAGCATTTCACTTTTAACGGTGAACTTTGCCTCAGCACTTAGAGCACGGGTGTATCCAACACTGTTACAGTGAAAGATGAGAAGATGATGGAGATTATCTGTGAGGTTTAGGAGGGAATCGTGGGTATTATGTGCTCCAGGCTGGGCAGCTCCTACAGCAGATATGAATATTGCTGCATGCAGAGGGGATAGTATTCGGTTTGTGGGATAAAATCATCATGAAGAAAAAAAGAACAGATGGTGAAGAAATCATTTCCTTTCTGAGCAATTTTAACAACTGCGTTTTCTAAAATCCTGAATAAAGGCCTTTTGACCACAATATTTGAGCTGCGATAACAACTCTAATAATATGATATTCCAGCTGTGCATAGTACTGCCCGGTGTATGATATCATTCACCATGTTTTGGACCAAATTTTGAAGCCATACACCTGCATCCCTGGCAGCCCTCAGGCATTCTCAGCAGATCAATATTGACGGAGTGTTGGCCTGATACTCCATTTACCCTAACCTCCCCGAAATGAAGGATTCAGAACATCGCAGTCTAGACCTGGAGGTCGTAACCCTCCCCGAGACCAACCAGGAGACCCCTCACCTCTCCCACCAAACCAGATCAATAGGTCTGTGTTGTCTGGGCTGTCGGCCAGTGTTTACTTGTGTTGACCTCTGGAGCTCATGAAGAGCAGCACAGGACAGATGACAGAAGAAACGGAGCAAAGCACCACAGCAGAGAAGATGAGGGCAGACAGTGGACAAGCTGTGCAGAGCCGGGCAGAGTCACTGCTATCAAAGAAGAAAGGAGCGGGGTCGGAGAGGGGAAAAGAGAGGGGTAGAGAGAACACGAGGAGAGGGCAATAAGATCTTGAGAGAAAATGAGTACTCCAATATCAAAGAGAAAGCAGAGGAGCAGAGGTGATCGCAGAGCTTTGACAATGAGAGAGAGGAGCGCAGGAAGATGGTTAAAGGAGTGTAGCTTGGGTCAGAGGTAAGGCCGAGGTATCGCGGGTTATCATATCAGTCATTTAGCGAGAGACTTCCAGCTATCATAGCCAGGGCATGTTGCTCTCAATCCCACACAATCCTCTCCTCTGTTCTCCAACCCAGCCCTATTGACAAATCTGAAACCAAGGTCACAGCAGTGTTTACACAGCCTTTAGCCCAAATTACATCATCCAAACTCTGGCCCGCTGGATGCGTCACACTGTCACAGAGAGTAAATGACCTGGCAGGCTGCCGTCGCGCTGAAACAGAGGAGAAGCCGAGAGACAGGGGACGTATGGGTGGGGGTGAAGAGGTGGAGTCAGATAAAGTCTGATTTAAAAAAATGACAAAAAGAAAGGGCACAAGAGCTTCGCTTACCAAAAAAATTAATTAATTCAGTGCCCCCATAACACACAAACACTAAATTATTGTCCCACTGTCTGTGGCAGTGTTTTCCCTTCATGAGTCGCCACACCAAACAACCCGGGAGCATAATGCATATTGTTGCTGGCTCCCAATAATGATGCATAACCCGGTGGCTGCACGGGAATATAATACCAATATGTCAGGTCTCTGATTTGGCCACAATTTGCATGGTTATAATAGCTTATCGACTGGCTCAAGGTTGAGCAGGGCCAGGCGGCTTCACTGTAATGACTGGCCATGTGCCTCCGACAGTTTATTTCAAGCTTCTGTGGCTCAGTCACCCGGCCCCCCCTATCTCGTCAATATGCAATCTTGATCCCGCTATCTGCATCCTGACAAAGTCTGCACAAACACGGCTGCCCTCGCCTCCCCATTAGCAACAACCCCACCTCACCTCCACCTACTCCATTCCCTTCAACCCAGTGTTTTTATTCCTGCATCATGCGAGTATTTCCCATGGAGATCAATACAGGTGCAATTCATTAGGCCGCCCAAAAGCTGCTTGTCTAAGAGCGTTTGCCCGTATTAGAGCTATCGACCCTTCCCCGGGTTGGCCCGGCGCCCACCCTGCTCCATGTCTCTGCAGCCGCACAACAGACGAGCTACAGAAATGGAACCCAACTTTTTGAAATAAAAATTATGGATTTAGTTTGAAATAAGCAAAAAAAAGCCTCTTAAAACCAGCATTTGAGTTGACGGAACAAATAGAAGCAATTTTAGAAGTGTATCATTTCAAGGGATTCACAACAATTTTAGTTCAATGACATTTTTTAATTATAAAAAAGTTGGACGATGCCTCAAATGACAATTTAATTATCATTGCTTTGGTATGAAATTAAATTATTCAATTATAAACTGATAATTAATTCTGTTAATTATCAATTAAAAATAACACATGTGAGCCAGTTATAGTATCACATATTTTAAAAATCCAAAAATTTAGCAGGGCTTGAGCCATTTTAGATCTATATTTATGGAATTTATGATAAAACATAAATAGATAAATAAGCACGCACTAGCAAAGAATGATGTGAGGCAGGACGTCTGCCAATAATGGTTTTGAATTTACAATTTTACGAGTACATTTTTTCATTCAACTAAAATTATTACTGCATAATTTCTATATTTAAAGTTTAGGTATAGGATATCAGGTAATACAAACACATCCACACACTCCTAGCATGTGGAAGTAATACATTTGCAAAAAGATTTAGCTGAAATATTATTTTGAAATTAAAAACAGTAGATTAGAAATGAGGAATGTAAAGAGAAGAGGGACATGAATAAAGGTTAACTAAGAGGTTGATATGTGTCCAAGAAAGAGAGAAAGAAAAGAGATGGACAGTTTTCAGTCTGTGTCCACGGAGCTGCCTTGTAGGGGAAGGAGATCATACCAGAAGAGAAACCCGGCAATCCTAGCTCAGTATACCCCCCCCCCCCCCAGCTTTGAGAGGTATAGCTATTTTATACATATAACAGATCTTCTTCATTGGTTGAGAAAAAAACTGTTCAAAACTGTCTTGCACAAAATTTGTTGTGCATTGTATAAGTGCACCTTTTTCATAAATCTCATTTTGTTGAAAAAACGTTACGCACATGTAATGACCAAAATATTGAAATCAAGATAGATAGACCCTCATAACCATGTTAAAATATTATAGTTACAGAATAAAACGCAGGATCTTCACAGTAAAATAATGAATGATCGATTGTATGTACATATGAATGTTTGTATTCTCCTTGATTACATATTTAAAAATCTCTTATTATTTGTCTACAAGTGGCATTCAACAGAATCTAACAAGGAAAAACATGAGAGCACAGAACAAATCTTCCCGATTGTTGAACACAAAAACATCAATGAGAAAATCCCATTTATATTTTTTTGATCATCACAAAAAATATTTCTATTTCGATTAAGTGGTGATTGATTGGATTGATGATAGCACTGGATTAAAATAAAAAGCCTCCCACTGGTTGTCTGATCACAAACCTAGCCCACTGCTTTGACAAATCAATTTCAATACATCTCTGCTTTGGCTGTTATGAAGCCATTTCTGAAATACAAAGAGAAGGGGGGGTA
This sequence comes from Hippoglossus hippoglossus, assembly GCF_009819705.1. Classification (NCBI taxonomy): domain Eukaryota; kingdom Metazoa; phylum Chordata; class Actinopteri; order Pleuronectiformes; family Pleuronectidae; genus Hippoglossus; species Hippoglossus hippoglossus. The sequence continues at coordinate 15,744,083 of NC_047159.1, read as the reverse complement.
GTGGAAGGAGAAGAAAGGGATAAATAACAAGGGGAGGTGGAAACAGGCAAGCGGTGGACCTCAGTTGAGAGGTCAGAGTGAAGGCTGTGCGGCCATGCCCACTGTTGGGCACTCAGCTGGAACTAAATGCGGACGTCAAGACGCCAACTACTGCCAAGGACCTCTCACCCTGCTGCGCTTTCTCTCCGGCTAACCCCCCCCCCCCCCCCGCATCCCCCATCCAAACTGCCACCCAACACACCCCTACTCCATTTCGCGCTCATTCATTCATTCAGCCTAACATTTTCATTACTGCAAATACAGGGACAGTGGGGTGGAGGAAGAAAGTGAAGGATGGGGGTAGACCTCTGACAGCGATGTCACCCAAAATATTACTCTCATTAATATTTTCACACCCGGTGATTGGATGGTTACGGCCATGAGTGTTTGTGCAAGACTGTCAGGGACGAGTGGAAGAGAGACAATGGGAGCGGGTCCAGACAGCTGTGAGTGAGCTTGGTGTCATACCAACTCGCATTCGCATTCGCGCACACACACACACACACACACACACACACACACACACACACACACACACACACACACACACACACACACACACACACACACACACACACACACTTCTATCTTTGTGAAGACACTCATGGACATAAAGGCCTTCTTTACTCCTTAATGCATTTATAACCATCACAAGAAAATGTCTTATTTCAAGTATTTTTTTAACCGTTGGAATTAAACATTAATTCCAACAGTATGAATTAAACATAATTCTAACTTGAACCTTAAAACCAAGGTTTTTACCCTAGACCAGACCATAGTTGTTAAGTGTCCACAACCAGATAGAAATCTGGTTGTGGATACTGTCATACCGCAGTCCCTAACTCCTTATCCAAGCCTTAACAACTAACCCTAACCCTTAACCTAATCTTATCCCTGAGCCTAGAAGCAAGTCTTCAAACCTTCAAAGGTCCTCAAAAAAGTGAGGACAGGCAGAAATGTCCTCACTTTCCCAAAATATACTCAGTCTGTAAGGACTATGCTTAAAATGGTCCTCACAAAGATATAAGTACAAGTACACACACACACACACATGCACACACACACCATCTGTGAACACCAACACATGATGGAGCAAATCGGATTACAGTATGGAGGAAGACAAGGAGGATGATCCAAACACCATAATATCATTTCCAAGAAGGGACAGGGACGGGGCAGGGCGCGGGGCGGGCAGGTGTGTGGTGAGCTGGGGTGAGGGGTTTACCAGGGGTTGGGGCAGGGGCTTAATTGGTCAGGGGTCAGACCTACAGTGCAGTGATCTAATGGCTGTCTGGTTTGTGCACCACAGCTTAGCTCATGTTTTCTGAAAACAAGATACAGAAACTAGGCCAGGATACAAGAGATGAAAAGCACCACAAATAGCACAGTGGATAAATGAAATGCACCAAAGTTCACGTAGTTCAAACCTTTTTTTTGCAGCAGAACCTTGTTTATCTTAACTCCTTAGAGACCAGAGCTATTCAGAGGGAAATTATTTGATATGTAAGAAAATATAGAAAATCCCTGATTACAATTTATGAAACACATAACATCATACATGAATCCTGTCATTTGTGAATTGTGCATTATTAATCATGGTTCAAATGTCAGCAATGAGGTTTGATTTGTTTGGCGGGCAATTTTACCTCCTGTTGTGTTTAGGTTAGAGGCCAAGATTGGACATGAACCTTATGATATGGTCAACACAACAAGAACCGAGTGTCAGCTACGATTAGATCCTCGGATTAAATTCTTGGTGGACCCTGTCATTCGAAAGAAACACTTTCATATTATGTTTATTATCATGTGATTTGTCGACCAATATTCAATGTATTAAAAGAGATTATGGCTGCATTAGAGGATTAGAGGTCTTTTATGGAACCAGGAATGAATGCACAGTGACCCCTACACCCATCCATACGCACACATATATTCACGCAAACAAATTCACACCAACCTCGCCATATGTGAAGAGATTACAACGTGATTTCCAGAAATGTAGCACAAAACAATCCATTTCTCTCTCATTTGTCCGTACATGCATTTGTTTCCATGTTTGTTGGTTCGAGGGTCTGCCTGTGTGACAGAAAAAGGTTGATCCTGGGGCCACAGAAGGTCAGGAATGCCAAGCATGGGTTTAAGCTGTAATGTAACATCTATGTCAAAAGCTTCATCGTGTGTAAGACTAAATCTCGGAGTTGGGTCGGGTCGAGTAGGAACTACTGAGATAATCTAATATGAACACATTCAGCGTGGTCCACAGGAGCCAGTCTGACATGTGACTGGCTGCAACACCTCAAGGTTAAAGGTCAATACAGATTTCAGCAAATCTGAGCAGGCACGGCATGAGCTTATATTCAGGGAGGGGAGGGGGCATGGCTTGGCCTCCAACCCTTACCCGTTAAGACCCTTGAAGTTTTTTACCCTGACCTAGACTTGACTCCTTCATCTGAGATGTTAGCTATACTAATTACTGCCTGATAGCCGCCTGGTGCCAAACGCAATTCACTTCCCCCTGATTCTCCTCGACTCCGCTCCAACAGCTGGTGCCAACCTCACTTAGCACTCATGAAGTGTTTCAGACACAAAGTATGAGCCCCCACCTTACTTCTGCTCTGGCAAGCTACCTCTTTTGTTTAGGGTTTTGTTATCTGGCCACATGTTGTTCAGAGGGCTGGGTTCGGGGCAAAGGGTAGTTGCACTATGTAACATCAGAAGGTCGGCTGGCATGCACTCTGAAAGAAAAAGCATTTCATAAGCCAAACAAAAGGGGATTAGAATGGTGCCAAAGATGGATTTGGAATCAGAGAACTGACCCCACCCTTTTGCATCTCAAGGTTAGATATGAGACAAACGGTCTCATCTGCGGTTGGGGATTCTGTTAGTGTCTGAATAAAGGGCAAGGTTGGGTGAAGGTGGATAGAAGGAGGGCCAGAGCTACTGAGCAGTCAGATGACTTGAGGATGGGGAAGAGGAGTCTCTCTCACTCAGGACCAATTTATTTCCTCAATGCCCTAAGGCCCCCCTGTCCTACCTAGTGGCGCCCTCCACTACCTAATCTGCATGTCTCCCACTTGGCCTTAGACCCCCTTCGCTGCCCTGTGGGCCACTCCCACATCTCACTGCAACAGCTAGTCCTATCTGGAAAACCAGAGCGGGCACAGATCAATGCGAGTTTGTCTGTCATTATCAGCATGTGGGTGTATATGTGTTGTTGGGTGCATGTCTCTTTGGGGGGGGTGGGTGTATCACTAAGTGTGTCTACATGTGTAGGGCTATCTCTGAGCATGTCCGTGCACATGTGAATCTGAAAGCATGCAGGCCATTTGTGTGTGTGTGTGTGTGTGTGTGTGTGTGTGTGTGTGGAGAGGAGGCCTGTCCATGTTGATTAGATAAGAGGTGAGCCCAGCAGTAGGAGGACATACTGGTTGACCAGCACACTGATGCAGAGGCAGGGGGAAGGCAGGAGTGGTGTTTTTCCGCAGGCTCTGAAGTTTAGCCCTAAGAGGCTAACAGAGGTGATAGCCAGTCTGACTCTAGGTCACCCAGATAACATGTCTACACACCCAACATTCCTCAACTTGGGTGGATATACACCCAGTGTGGTTGAGTACATGTTGAGATGGTTGCACACACTCCTTCATCGAAGGGTTAAGGCTCACCCAATTAAACAATATGGTTGAACATGACCGGTAACAGACGATACAGTTAGAGAGCCTCGGGAGAATCTATCCAAGGTTAGGTTTAATAGTATGGACAGTAATGACAGGCAAGCTTAAACAGAAATTACAACACTAGATGCCAAAAGCTAAACTCCAGAACCCCATGATATAGACAGAATATGCACACCATTGAACAAAATCCTAAAATGGGTTTTCATGGCTTGAAATATCTATTATCCCAGAAATCTCTATCTGTCTGTATGCTGCGCGCATATCTCGAGATTGCCGTCACACTTGGCATGTGTATTGCTGAGGGCCCGGGGAAGTGGAGTGTCTAATGTGGTGTGATTTGGGCACATGATACATTCAATATTAATAAACTGCTCTGGATCTGCGGCGTCTGGAGCTCATCAACAACAGGCGCAATCACATCAGAAGACTGACACAAGCGAGACCAGCATAAATGACAAGGCAGTTTTTTGTAGGGGGGGATCGGTTTGGTCGTAAAAAACCCACTTAGTTACACACTGAGAAAAAGCTGCTACACTGCACTGCACCAATGCTAAGACTCAGAACCAGACCGCTTTCAGAGCTGGAGAGTCAGCCGACCCACAGGTTAAAGGTCACGAGGAGCTGTCCAGAGCAGTGACAGGCCAGCGACGGTCAGGGGAGGTTGGTGGATAAACGAGAGACGCAGGAAAAGAGGGTTGAGGATTAGGAGCCATTGCATCAGTGAGGGATCAGCGCAGCCTATCTCATTACTCTCAGGCACAATAAGCACAACAACTCTCCAAGCACTTTATAATTGCTGCTTCCTCGGCCACAAACAAGCTGCGTCTTTTACTTGTGTTTATTGTGTCTATTAGCATTATTCTACTCCTCGGTGCTTTCACTGGGAAAAGAAAACATCATCCTCTAATTGCCACATTTCTTTAATACTAGCGTACATCGGTTTCACGGGCGGTTTCTCTCCTGTCCTGGAGACGGCTGGTTAATAAAGTTTTTATCTGTCAACGAGGAGCACTGGGGAGGATCCAAGGTCACTGCTGCATATTCAAAACCTGGACGGTCGTGGAATCTACCATCACTTTTGTTTACATAATTACAGAAATAAGATGTAATTTTCTTCACTGTGCAAAAAAAGGCCAAATTGAAATTATAATTTGAGCCTGATTGTGAGTCAAGGACTTTCAAGGATGAACTTTCTAATCATCTCTTTGACAATTTCATGCATTCTTAAGATATTCTCTCAGCTTCCACATTTGCTCCTTTTTCTATTTCATAAAAATTGTATTAAATGTGCATTTAATTATGAGCTAATTCGTGCAGAAGAGAAGCGAGGGGGTACGATATATCAGAGAAGTTTAGCTAAACAGCAGCAGTGGGTTTAGACTAGCAGAAGAAACATCACAACCCTTTGCTCTCACATGCCTACAGTGTATACACACATCCCACTGACATATTAAAGTGACTGGCTTTTCCAGATGTTGGATCTCAGCATGGGTTCTTCGGTCCAGCAGTTGGGCATAAAGTGTGTGTGTGTGTGTGTGTGTGTGTGTGTGTGTGTGTGTGTGCGCGCGTGTGTGTGTGTGTGTGTGTGAGAGTGTGTATTAATTAACAGCTAAACCTTATGAACTGGCCCCATGAACCCATAACAATTTTAGTTTTTCAAAGAAATGTACAATTGAAGATCAGTAGAATAGAAATCTAACTCACACATTAAAACACACTTGTGGAAGTCATGAAAGTAGGTATACAAAATAAGCAGTTGGCCTATGTCATTACTCATCAAATGAACCTCTATCTGCCCTAATTTACTTTATCCTATTAACTAATTTCACCTACCTAGTGGCAACACCTGCGAGGACTACTATCTTTACTACCAAGCATTTAAAAATAAGGGATATTTTAACATTGGATTGTGTATGTCATTAGTATTGAATGCATAATAAAAATTAAAAGTAAAAAAAAAAAAACAGCAATGAAAACACAAGTGCTGTTATGAAGGTGTTGGGTCAACCTCTGTGGCTTGTTTATCCTCTCACAGACAAGGTCAATGCCAATAATAGTAAACAGTAATATCGGAGTGTGTATTGGTCCATGGATAAAGACACCGTGACACTTGTTGGGTCGCAGCTGACGACTTGTTAATGACGGCACAGTGATACCGGGAGACTATGGGATCAAGGTGATTCCTAAGAGTTATAATCTTAGCAGTGGTAAGGATTTGACGTGCCCCACTAAGGCTTACTGGATTAATTCAACACCAGGGACTCCACCTATAACCGGCCTCCTGCCACAAGAGCCCAGGTTGTTATTATGGAATTTTCTTGCTTTTTGATGACACCACATATGAAACTGGGAAAAAGTATTTAGAAACCCGCGCAGCCACTGATGATACACCAGCGTCCGTTTTCATCCTCGTCTTTACGCTGGATCCCGTTGATGCCGCAGCCATCGAATGTGGTATATGCATGGTTTGTGTGTTCTTTTTTTTTTCAAAGTACTTTGCCACATGTCGAGGTCAGGGGTAAAGGCTGGGAAGATTAGAGCCTATATTGACTCAATGAGAAGAGGCCATATGGGCAAATGAGATCCATGTCCGTGAAGCACTAATCTGGGGATGCCCTCTGAGTGACCAAGGATGGACACTACCCACAGCAGCTAAGCGGCTTGGGGATTCGAAAGCAGCCCGTGGCCTGCTCTACTGTACCCTGTACATTAGCTCCCCCATCTGACCCGGGATACTCAGAGAGGAAAGAGCCTGGCCTCTCAAATGAAATAAGATTTAAAAATAATATCAGGAGTAAACAAATACACAGAGTGAAATTTCCTGCATGCGGCATGAAGACATGTTTAGAATAAGCAAAGTAATTTGGTTTCTCATATGTTTCAGGCAATCTCCCGGTGTCTGGACTTTAATACCTAAATCATAAATCAGTTGGACTAAAGTCAAAGCATATACAATATATTGGCTTGTATACTGCGGATACAGATGTGTTTGAAGGGAAATAACTTCCAACGAAAGAAATATGTACAGTTATTAGCACATGAGCGAATATAATTCTGGGTGTTTGCCCCATAGCAAGTAAATGTAAAAAAAAAAAAAAATCATAAATAAAGCAGTAGGAGGTATGGCAAGAGAAGAAAAAAAACAAGTTGAGATAAAACAAGAAGGCGGGGGTATTTATGAGAGCTTCTGTCCCGGTGATTGGCTGCGAGGCGGGTAGCAGAAGGACAAATGGACAAATCTGAGGAGCTAATAAGAGTGAATACGGAACAGCCCTCATGGGCAAATCTGGCACTAAGATGATAATGAGATTATAAAACCCCACTATATTGCAGCAAATTGTATAAGTGTTTCATTGAACCTTGTTGAACTTTCATTTATGCATGCCAGGCTCTTTCCCTTTTTGTCTCTCCCCTTTCTTCTTTTCCCCGGGATGATGGGTAGAGTACGCGAAAGGAGGAGAGGATAAAATGCCTCCTGGATAGAGTTTACCTAGTGCAGGGGTGAACTGAAGACCACAGACTGGGCTTTCCAGACACGCTTCTAGTTAGCATAATCACAATAGCCTAAACTGTTAAAGTGCTCTGCATAGGAGATGTGATTATGTATCGCACTTCACATGTTGTCAGGATGCCTGCGTATGTCTTATACATATACATCAATAGGTAAATATAGCTGAGGGCCAACAACAGCAGCAGCAGCAGTTACAAACCTGCTCTTTTCAGTTTGTTGCCTGAGCTTTGATACTTTACAGTGGATTTAAATGAATCAATTTTAACAACATGTGATGTGTTGCTGCAAGTTAAAAGCTGAATGTAATAATAAATGTGAAATAATTTCTTCTTTAGAATTTTGTTTTAAAGGACAAAACATTAAAAACTAGGTTTAAAGATAAATCAAGACATTTTTTTGTGTAAGATATTCGATATTCAAATTCCTTCCTTTAGTTGAATGCAAATCTACAATTATAATCATCCATGATTAAACTCCATGTGGCATATCTCACATACATTATATTTGGCCGTAGTATGGCTTTTAAAATAAAAAAATCTCATGACTCAAATAAGTAGAGCAACACTCAACATTTCATGCACCTCACATCACTGCTGAAGAATTATATCGTGCTCAGCTTTGACAAGGTTGTATAATCATTAGCTTAGAATATTGATCAACTTCATTTCTTCCTGTTCGTCAGTTCCGACAAAGAGATGGAAACACCCTTGTCTCGGACGTGCAGTAAGGGCTCGTCTATCGACTCTGTCAGCATATCTTTGTTTCTGATCTGGATGAAGACGGTTCAACACAAAGCAAAGCACTGGAACAGATCGATAAACATTAAACAATAAACACACGTCCAGAATTGAATCAAAGTGATCAAGTCTTTGATCCATAAGAGATGGAAACCTTCGGGACAGAGCAGATTGCCCTGTCACTACGGGACAATGCTTTGACCGGACACTAGACTGAGGGCAATGTTGCATCTAAGACACAAAATCAAGATTTGGCACAGGAATCCATAAAGGCTGGCTCACATGTTTTCTACCGATTGCTGCAAAGGTACCTAATATAATGGTACTATACGCCCATCTAATCTGTTTATTTACTATGTAGTTGTGACACACTGATTCCAAAATTGTCCTTTATCAAGTGTCTACATATAATGCATCCAAAGACAAAGGAAATAAATACACCTGGTCAGAAACCCTGTAATGAAGTTCATCATGGTTATTGTAAAATCAAGTCCTTCTTTTCTTTCCAGGGTCCAGAAGGTTTGTTTTGTTTTTATTGAGTTGCTGAAGATTTAGTCCCCTCGGTATTGTCACAACATGAAGCTTCTGAAACTGAACTTGCCCCTTTAGTGTCTCAGAATCACAAAACTCAATAGGAGGGAAAAAAAGAGAATATATAACAACATCCTAGCAATGCCTTGGCACTCCCTGTTGCCCACAAAAACCGATAGACACCATTTCTGACTTTTCTCCTCTTTTTCAGTCCTTTGCCTTCAATATGACCTCATCACCGTTACCTCAAGTTTGAGGTAAACTGATGCAATTGGGGGGCACCATGGTAACTCAACTGGTAAAGTCTAAACTATGCCTTTCCATTTGCTCTACCTTGACCTACCAGTCACTCTCTACTCTATCAAATACAGCAAATTAAACCAAATTGTTTACTCATGTCCAAACGTTACTAGTTCCTTACAAACCACTAATCCCAGACATCAGGAGACTTTGGTGTCAGCATTTTCCACAACACTGTGATAGAGTCTGTCATCACTGTGACCCACACAATAGCCTGATGCAAAATCAGTGGATCCAGGTCAAAGGTTAGGGTCCAGTTCACCAGAGTTTACCTGTCTATTTCCTGCAGCACTAGCACAACGTGTGCCAGTCAGACAAAGAAAACACTCCCGACACATTACGGGAAAACACACACACGCACGCACGCACGCACGCACGCACGCACGCACGCACGCACACACACACACACACACACACACACACACACACACACACACACACACACACACACACACACACACACAGTCACATACTCATGACAGACAGACTCATGTGATCTTCCATTGAGGCAGCGGACTTCCACTTTACCAAGCTGAAAAAACAGTGGTTGGAGGGTGTGAGGTTAATTTGACTGGGCCTGAGTTTCCTCTTCAAGAGTTAAGTAACACAAACATCAATCACACAGTGTGTGTGTGTGTGTGTGTGTGTGTGTGTGTGTGTGTGTGTGCGCGCATGTGTGCGCATGTGTGCGCGCGCGTGTGTGTTTGGTAGAGGTGCAGACAGCTAGAGGTGTTTCATGGTCAGCAGAGCATGGATCAGAGAGGTGAAGGTAACGGTCAAGTCAAACCTACAGGAGGACGGAGTAAATTCACAGTAACCGCATGACTGTGTGTGTGTGTGTGTGTGTGTGTGTGTGTGTGTGTGTGTGTGTGTGTGTGTGTGTGTGTGTGTGTGTGTGTGAGTGTGCTCTGTGTTAGCCTGTTTTATGCCGTCACTGATGCACGAGCCTTAGGTAAAGAGAAAACGCAGAGTGACCTCATTGCGCCGAAATTATTGTCAGTTCATTAACACTATTGCGCCAGTTTTTTAGATAATTATTTTCATTCAACATACTAAAATCAAGCCGTCCTTCCGACTAAATTCGCTTTTAATTACGGAAGATAAAGTAGGAAAGCGAGAAAAGTGGGCACCTCACAAAAGGACATACAGTGGTGTTTTTATGTTGTGAAAGAAAATGAAAGTGAGTCTCTTTCTGCAGTCCATTAGGGTTAATTACAGCCTTGTGTTAGGATGCTTGTAACAGAGCAGGGTTGGTAATTAAAGTACAGGTAAGACATTAACTTACTTTTGTTAGCCATTAATCAGTGTTTACCTTCAGAGAGCTCTCCCTTTGTAATTAATAATCAGCCTGGACAATGAGTAATCACCCAGTTGTGTGCACATGTGTGTGTGTGTGCTTACGTGTGTGTGTGTGTGTTATTAGCAAAGGGAGTTTTCCCACCTTTGAAATAGCATCTTTACTGATCATCAATCTCAACTGGAAAAAAAGTCAATAAACGGAGCAACAAAAACAGAGGAGGCCCTTACGAGAAAAAAAAACTATTTTTTCTCTCTTTTCATTCATCTGTTTTTCGTCAACCTATTTCACCGATATTGTGTTTATCTTGGCATCTAAACGGCAGCGTAGTTCTGAGTGATTATATCCAGGGAAGGCCTCAGTATTGCCACTTAACCAGCACCCCACTGACTAACTTGTTTCTCCGGCAGCCTTGAAGCTACCACACACACACAGACACACACACACACACACAGACACACACACACACACACACACACACACACACACACACACACACACACACACACACACACACACACACACACACACACAAAGGGAGATTTTCCAGCAGGAGATCGGTTCCAGTTTATCTGCATATTTAGCCTGTGTTCGGTGTGCTCCTAACTGATAAAATTCTGCTCGTGTGCCAGGCCACTGCCAAACGCCAGAGCAATGACCTTCTTCGGGGGGGAACAAATTCCTTGTGCACCATGGCAATACAGAACTGAGTGAAAAGAAGAAAGATTAACACAAACAAATAAATAAGAGGAAAGAAAGAGGGAAGCTCGCCAGTGAAATGCGAAGGGAATGGGTCCAGGTTTTATCGCATTTAAAACAAGAAATGCAGTGGTTAGCAGACCCCCCCACTACACGTTACTCTCCCTACTCTCTCTCTCTCTCTCTCTGGGTCCTTTCAGCCATGAGCGCCATGCTGGTACACTGCCGTTGCTTCACAGATGATTAGGAATAACAGACAAGCTCTGCCTCCACTTCTCCCTATACCTCCCTCTGCCAAGACTCTACCAGCATGGAGAACACAATCATCATATCATCACTGCACCACACAGGGAGACAGGATGCAAGCGAAGGAGGGGAGAGGCAGACGTATAGGGAAAGTCGGAGGCAGAGCGGGGAAGTGGAGAGGGAGAGGAACAGACGCTGAGACACAAAAAAAAGAGCAAAGGCAAGACTTGTCCTTCAACTCATTTTCCCATCATGCTGTCTGACCAGTCCCAGTGGCCATGTCTAAGTACACATCCAATACTTTGTTAGCCTTAAGACATCTTACTATGTGTGTGTGTGTGTGTGTGTGTGTGTGTGTGTGTGTGTGTGTGTGTGTGTGTGTGTGTGTGTGTGTGTGTGTGTGTGTGTGTGTGTCTGATCACATGCCATTCTCCACAGCAGCTGAATCGCCCCGGGCCCGGCTCTGTCTGGCTCCACACAAGAGCAGCGGATCACACTGCGATGTGTGTCTGCATATGTGCATGTGCATGCATGACAACAAGGAGTCACCGGTCTGTCCTCTGCTGCTGAGACACTTATGGTCAACCCCGATTACCGCCACCTACAGAGACACTCACATACTCCACCATAGCAACGCAGACAACAGCAGTCATGGCGGCACAAGAGGTGACTGCTGGGGGCAGTGTGTGCGTGGATTCAAGGGCTGGGCCTCGATGCCCTGACAGGCTTCCCTCAACCTTCTCTCAACCTCATCACCTCTGCTGCTCTGCTGTGACTCTCGCCACAATTGCCGCTGCCTGTGAACCTGCCAGGCTGCCAAGGACACAAAGACGACCGAGTCAACCTTTGACATCGGAAGCTGCCACCAAAAGACCAGAGACAAGCTGAGTTGGCAGCTCTGTTAACAGGCCAGAGACTCGGATCTTTTCAGCTCGGTTAAAGTAGCAAAAGTCAATAGAGCACGAGTCAATAGTGCATACATACAGATGGACGCTGTGTCAAACAGGACAATGTCAGGCATGCCAGCAGTTTCAAAAAGTAGACCTGGATATCTTGGCTCAAAGGTTGCTGTGTCTCGATCGGCAGCAGTCACCGAGAAGAGACATAAAACATCAAAGTAAAAAAACTGACATTTGAACATGAAATACAATATGGGTTTTGTATTGAAGGCTGGATGACATTTAAGGAGCTGATTCACCGGTAGATGTTAAGGCCACCCACCCACACTGTTCCATGTGGAACATGGTGTTTCAGTGAGCTGAGGTGAGATAGCAGTGTTTGAGATGTCTCTGCCGACACGTGGAGCATGTGTAAGATGGCCTACAGATTCACCATGATGTCAATGAGGGGCTTTGAAGAGAATAAAATCTCAAAGCAGGATCTCCTGAACCGTATGTGCGCACACATGTAAAAATCAATGCTTAAACATACACGCGTGCATTTACTCATTTGGCAGATGCTTTTACCCAAAGCAACGTAGAAGTCAGGGATAGTACTAAAGCTTCAGGAAAGTAGGAGACCTTGAAGTAAGGGCTTAAATCTGACAAAGTGCAGGAGAGCAGGTTAAGAGGAGCACAGGAGGTGTGAGTCAGGCATGTTAGGTTGTTGGGAGGTTTCACCAGAAAGTAAAAAAAGATAAACGGATGTTTTCAATAATTACGACATATATTTCGTTTCCTGTTTCCAGGCTTGATTTTCTGTTTGTGTGCTCCCTGTGTGTGTGTGTGTGCCTGCACGAGCATGTCTGCATGTGGGTCACTCTTCAAACAACACTGCAATCATCATCTCTTATCAACGGTCATGTCGAGGATTACAGCTTTCATCCCTAATCCAACATTAAGGACACATTCTCATGATGGCCGTGACATCATCAAGGCCAGTCAACCAGCGAGAGGGCACAGGGACAGGAAGCCAAACACCACAGGAGAGGATTAATGAATATAAGAGACGGAGTAGATGATGAAAAAGAAAGAGGAAAAGGGCGCAACACAAAAAAAGAGACGAAAATAGAAACAAAATCAAGCGGCTCATTTCTGTAGTGTGTGAGAGACAGCCTGTGTTTCTGTGTGTGTTTGTGTTTCAAGATAATCTGCCGCCGCTTCAGTCTCTCTGACAATGATCCCTCTCAATCAGCCCTACTAAGACCTGCAATCTACCCAACACCCACCAGCATGTGCGCATGTACACAAATGTGTCCACACAAGCATAGAAATACATGCACACACTCACGCACACGCACAAGAACGAAAACCGACACATCACACTGCACTGACTGAAACCTGATGATCTGCAGATGCGCACCACCGAAGAACACATTTACTTGTGCTCATATGATTTGTCATTAATGCACATTTTTGCTGTTAGGTAAACACACCAACCTGTAATGTTACACCCTTTGTGAAGTTTGTATATTTTGCTCGAAACTATGACCAGAGATATAGTGTTGAATAAAACCAGTTAAAATAGTTTTGCCCATCTCTGTCTTCCAGGGGAGAAATCATTATTTTCTAAAGGTTATATTTAAGGAACGTATAGTAAAGGTTTTTGAACCTTTAAACATATGAATGACCAGGTAAATCACCAGTAAAAACTCATAATTTAATACTTTGACAACAACTACATCAGTGACCTTCGTAGTCAACCATGATTTACCTTTTCTTCTTTGACTGTAAACACTTGGTCGAGCTAACTTCTGTGCTTGGATTACTAAGTCATTACCTCAAAGGATATTTACACATGTATTTACACTGAAAGCAACCAGTTCTGCTGAAGTAGAAACGGAGTAATCATGTTGTCAGTGTTGAAGTGTGTTTATACACAGTTTGTTTGATACCTGCAGAGACTCGGGGGCAGTCTGGCAGCATGGGATCCAGCGGCGTGTCCAGGGGCTCTGAACTCGACACCCAGTTACAACAGTGCTGAAGGAAAAAAAAACAGGGATTGCCAGTTAAAAACTCTGAGCAAAAGATTTCTCATTATTGCTAAATGTTGCTTCTACAAAAGATTGTAAACACTTCCACAAAGACGACTCGAGGCATGTGAAGGGTTTGTGTATGGGAAATGAATTTGTGGCATTCTCCAGTTTTATTCCCACAAACACACATGTATGCTCAAAGATGGAAACACAACAGGGGGAAGGATTTTTTTTCTTTTATCTCCTCCTGATGAGCAGCATTTCTGTACTTCATGGAAACAAAGCAGGTTTAATTGAAACTCAAAGTAACATTGAAAGAAAAAAAAAAGAAAACGGACAAGAAAGGAAAAAGAGGGAGGCAAGGGAGACAAAGAAAAGGGGGACAGGTGGGGGAGCAGAAGGGGAGGGACCATGAGCGAGAAAGCAGTATGTGTGTGTGTGTGTGTGTGTGTGTGTGGCTGAGAAGGATGGGAGGAGAGGGGGAGGGAGGGACGGAGAGAGAGAGATAGAAAGAGAGACAGCAACAAGCAATTAAAAGCTCTGTGACATGTTGCTCAGACAGCTTGGCGTTTGTTTGTGGTGGAGAGCTGAGGCCTTCTACCATGGTGGATCAGTTGGTGCCCTGGGGGAGGGCGTCTGCCCAGCTTGCTGACCCATAACCCCCTGCAAACACCCCTAGTCCTCTCAAACCCCCCTGTGGTTGACAACTCTACTGTCAGAAAGAAGAGAAGACCTCTTTATCCACTTTTTGCTGTCTTCATCTCCCTGCCTGCGTGGCGCCCCCTCTTTCTACCTAGTAAGTTATTTCAAAGACATCCCGGTTACACCAAATGTAACTTTAATGAACCATGTCAGTTACTACCAATACTACGAAACAGCTTTTCCCATGCTTTGAGTTTTCTTTCTCTTGGTCGGCAGAAGACAACATATCACCGTGCACTGTGGATCCGTATGCCGTGGCTTGTAAGGCTAGTACAAAAACAAGGGAAAAGGGAGAGAGGGAAAGAGGGAGGGTGACAAGGAATGCTTGGAGAAGACGTTCCCCAGATAAGATAAAAGTTCAATAGAAGAAAGAGAAAATGTAAAGAGATTAGAATGTGCAGCTGGCGTCCTTCTGAATCATTCCTTATCTGCCCTTGTTTTCCTTTCACCCTGGCCCCCGACAGCCATTACAGTGTTGTGCATGTTTGCGTGTGTGTTTGTGCGCTTGTGTGCGTGGGTCAGTGATTGCATTGCGGGGGGTCTTCCTCAAAGATGAGTAGCGTTGTGAACCCTTCAAACACAGAAACACACACGCAAAAGCACAAACACGCTTGTGCATTTTTGCCCTCAGCGACCCTGACTCCCAAGGCCCTGACAGGGGAGGGACTGGACAGATAGATGTGTGAAACCTCTCCCACTTCAGCCGCACCAACACACACACACACACACACACACACACACACACACACACACACACACACACACACACACACACACACACACACACACACACACACACACACACACACTAACACGCAAAAAATTCAGGGTCACATCACACACACCCGCACAGATATTTTTATATATAAAGATGTATTATTAAATGGTTCTCTGATGATTGCTGTTATCAACAACAAGCAGGTAATGTTTCCCCCCCTGTTTGTTTGTTGGTTTGTATGTTTGCTAGTTTGACTATAAACAATATTAAGCAAAAACTGCTATAACTGTTCCTGGTCAATCTCTCCCCCATTCCTCTCCTTTCAACCCATCCTGGTGGAGGCAGATGGCCGCCCACCCTGAGTCTGGTTCTGCGTTCTGGACTTTTTCCTCTCCACTGTCACCACGTGTTTTCTCAATGTGGGGACTGTCGGGTTTCTCTCAACCTTGCTCTGCAAAGTGCTTTGAGATAACGTCGCTATAAAAATTAAATTGAATTACACAGGGACACTGAACAATAATTGAGGTCCATAAGCTTCTGCAGCTTCGTCAAACTGAGCATCTGTTCATACCTGGGATCAACATGCGTCTTGCATTTGATGATGTGCTCACAAGTGGCCAGCTCTAAGTATGACAGTTCACACCTGGCATTAGAATGCGCCTTCACATTCGTCCCGAGTGACCAATTGTGATCAGCTCTCACATCCCCGCTCCATATGCAAATAAACACGTACATAATTGCTGTTAGCAAAGACAAAATGTCTCGTTCTTTTTAAGTCTGACTATGACAGACGGCTCCATTGTGTTTGTGTGTGTGTGACAGAGGGGGAGAGAGTGAGGGAGTGGGGCGAGGAGGGGCTGATCGAATCAACGTGCACAGGTCTACAATGAAATAAGATTTTACTTATTTAAAACTGTCAAAGATATTTCGAAAATCAATATGATGTTGTGCTGTCGGCCACAAATAAATCAATGTATGGGAAACACTAAGAAATGAAAAACTATTTTAATTCATCATGAAGCGGCAGCAGGTCAGAGGACTCAGTAGGTGGCCCTTCAACGTGGCCCACGACACATTCACGTACACACTGCTAAAAGAATGCAGCCATAATTAATATGGCGCAGACGAACTCTGAATGTGCTCTGAGTGATCGGATCTCAATGCGTCCTGGGTGCACTCACACATGTTAATGCCACATTCGAATATTGCTTGACCTGTACGTCATATTTTTATCCCACAGCCATATATTTACCTAAAGCTCATAGAGAAATATAGAAACTCATTACAGGAGATGACTGTGATGAAACATCTGGTCCACGTAATCCTTATCAAATATGATCAACTAAGTGTGTCCAGAAACATTTGTTATTAAAAGAAAGTTTGGCTCATGTGTGATCCATTGCCGTCCAATCGAAAGAAATAGAAATGAACCAAAGTACAAATCTAACCTTCTCCACTCTCTTCCTCTATATTTCATTTCTTCAGCCCTGTCAATCAAAAGTGCGAGTGGTGCATGGGAAGGAAAACAGCATACGAGGAGCCAAAGAGGTTATAGAAAGATCAGCAGAGACACGAGGGGAGGGGAGGTGGAAGGGAGGGGTTCAGCGTTGGGGGAAGATGACAAGTCATCTCGGTAAACAGTAGCATATTGTGTATTTTTAGATCCTCTGCTTTGCCCTAGATGTGCTCTCCTCCGAGCCTGGGCTTGAGGGCAGAGCGGTGTAGAGCGGCACAGAAGCAGTGGGGCTCCTTGACTGCTACATCAAGTGTCTCATTGTATCTCCTTTAATTCATTCAGTCTGTCTGGAGGAAGATGTCAGCTGGGCTGTGGCGCAGGGGGCTGAAGGCGGCTGGAGAGAGGGGAAGGAGTGGAGTCTTTCAAAGAGCCCTCCTCCCTCACCCTTCATCTCCGCCATCGCCACCAATGGAGGCAGGGAGGCAGGGAGGCCGGGGCTTGAATAGATTTGTCAAGGCAACCACATACATGTGCACTCACACACACACACACACAAGCGCACGGAGCGCACAGCCCCAGTTCTGCAAGCGACCGCAGGCATAACAGCAGTCACATAAAGGCGAGGCCTGCTGGCTGGGATTAGAGGAGGCCGATGTGACAAAAGGATGGCACATCACATCAGCTGCCTCTGTCGCAGAGCACCATCACTTCAAGCAGCCCGTCCGCTGATCAATGGCTCCACTGAACTGAAGGCAGGCAGAGACAAACATGTAAACAGATCTGACGCTCACCCGCACCTCTGCTGCTCTGTGCATGTGTGTCTGTGTTCGGCTTTCCACTGAATATGCACACACACACACACATTCCCACGCATACCCATGCACACACTTAGGCCACACACAAAGCCTTTTATTTTACTTAGCGCAGTTATCAACTTTATCAAGTACAAAGTTGAAGTAAAAAGGTAAGTTAGAGGTTAGGGCTAAGTGCTGAAGGTAACCAATGGGCTGCCAGCATGGTGTGAGAGTATAAATGACAAACAGGTGTCAGATCCACCCCCCCCCCCCCCCGTACCTGTGAAGGATGCTTTTAAGCCTCCTCCGTTATGTGTATATGTGTGTGTGTGATCCACCACCTGCTGCCTTCTGCAAGTCAGAGTGGAAGCTTCTCCGCTTCGTTCACACAAACACACACGCACACATGCACTCGCGCACATGGAGAATAATGGACACAATACGCTGCACTCAGCTGATGGTGTTGTGATCTAATGGAGCCATCACGAGGACCAAATAGGTCTCTTGTAGGTGTCCACATCCACTGCACAGTGAGTGTCGCAGGAACACACACACACACACACACACACACACACACACACACACACACACACACACACACACACACACACACACACACACACAAGGCCTTTAAAAGAGGATGTGCACTCCCTATCCTCCTAAACCTGCATTAAGACAACAGCTAACTCAGGTTTCATGAACAGACCCAGATTATCAGTTGTATGATTCATAAAGAAGGGGACTGAATAATTAGATAACTTACTACATGATTTCATGATAACTTCTATAGATTTGAATACAAAAATTAAAGGTAGGGTTGGTAAGTCGTTTCTGAAACACTGTCCCAGGACTTCAACAAACACAACGGACCGAATGAAATGATTGGCTGGTGTACCTGTCTGTCACTAACCAACCTGACTACTTGACCGCACCCTGCCTGAACTCTCAGAGCGCATGACTGGAGTCTTCAGTCGCAGAGACATACATCGCTGAAGCAGACACCGCCGTCACAAGTTAGCCAACGGGACGCGGAAAAAAGTCGTCTTCTAGCCGTTTGCGTTCATGTGTTTGGGCGTGTAGCTTTGAGCAGCCAACGATTTAACGGTTGCATATTTTCAAAGTGTATCCTACTCTTTCTAGCTTTTCCGGGCCTTCCAACCCCAACTTTAAATACAATCTGTGTCGTACACGTATTTTCAGTTGCATCTGATTGAGTTTAATGGTTAAACAGTATCGACACCTCTTTTTTTCTCCAAACACATAGGACCCAACTCCCATGATAAAAACTGTGCCAAGAGTACAAAAGTCCCCTGAACCATAACACACATGACAGTCTGCAACCTAACTTCTCAGAAAGTAGTTCCGAGAATCAGTTCTTGCTCGCTCTGTGTGTGTCTGTATCTCCCACCTCATCCGGTTGCTGTATAATCTCTATGGATTAGGATGGTTTATTCATGACCATAGTGTACTCTGTATGTGTGTGTGTGTGTGTGTGTGCACGTGTGTATATGTATGTGTGTGTGTGTGCTCTGGGCAGGCCACTAGAGTGTGACAGCAGGCCAGCACGGTGACAGGAGACACCTTGGAGACTGTGACAGGCTGCCAGCTGTACACCATCATTCACATTTCTCTCTCTCACTCACTTCTCCTCACTATGCTACTCATCTATCCCCACATTCATCTCTTCATCTCCATCTGTATTCACTCCATTCACAGCCTACCTGTCTTTTTGTTTTTCCTCTCCACAACTCTACCCTATGTGCTTTCTCTGCGGCAGTCAACAGGATTTAAATAATTGAACATTTCTCATACTTTATTTCTACGTCTATTTTTTTTCTGTCTCGGTCAATAGATGAGTATTTCCATCTCAGCCACTCCTTTTGCTTTTCTCTCACCATCACTCTGTTTTTCTCCTCCCCGGGCAGTGACGTCACTTGCCCCTCATCTGACCCATTTGGTCTGTATAACACGGCCCAGCAGGTGCAGATCTCTAAGTCCCATCTTCTCTTTCTTACTCTCCTCTTCTCATCTCTCCATCCCACCATCTAGTGACTTCTTGAATCCTGGAGGGAGGGAATTATCTCCGTCCGACGAGAACAGAGCAGGGCACTGCTGGAGTGCCCCGACCTCACATGCACACCTTCGTACGGGCACCCATATTTATACATAACCCAAAGCATTCCTCTGTATCACTGATAGCTCCCCTCTGTGATGTGCTATAACATCCAGGCCTGCCTGCTTGTGAGTGTTTGCACTCAGTGGGCTGGTCTGCAAGTGTTGCTTATGTTCAAGATCCAGCTGTGTGTGGGTTAGTGATAGAGAGATACTTTAAAATGGAGCACCGATGCATTTGATGCTGGGTCTTTGTGTGTTCATGTGTGTCTGTGTATTACACCGCACCAACAGAGGCATGTGTGACAATTAAAAGTCAAACTTGAGAAAAATGAGCCAACAATAGAGCTGTGGTCAAATTGGACCAGAGTGAATTGGGTCCCTCAGTATTTGTTACTTCCGCGAAGGAGGTTATGTTTTCGTCATCTTCTGATATTTAGCAGGATTACGTGAAATCTACTGGACAGATTACCATGAAATTTACTGGAAGGATGCAGTATGGGTCAGGAAAAAACTCATTAAATTTTGGTGCAAATCCAGATCAGGGGGTGGCTTAAGTATTTTTCTTTTACTGTCTTTAACATTGTGAGAGAACGTGTCAACATTTTCACAGTTTTCCAAGAGAATAATTCACTGGTATTGATGAAAAATCTGTAAATGTTTAGGGGACAGATAATTATAAGCGTTTGCATTTAGGTGCAGATCCAGATAATTTAAATGTGGTGTAATAAGGGGACCATTGGGCCTTGGCAGAGGTATGCACTCTCCGAGTGTCATTCTAGTTTCTAGTGTGAAAGGACTGGGACAGATTACATTATTTTTGTTAATTTCCCCCAACAGCATCAATCAGAAAGTGGAAATATGAACAAATAATCGGTCTCATAACTTCACAATGAACTTAAGTGGTTTTCATTTGTAATTGTCTTCATCTAACTATAATAGTAGATTAACAAACTGTCAAATTGCCACTTTTGTATTAAAATACTGAGCGTACCTATTCTTCTATTATCAAGCTAGTAAAAACAATAGTAATCAAAACATTTTGCTTTACCAATAACTCATTATTAATTAATTCGTTTTTTTGAGAAAATAAAACTAACGGATTTTGTTAAGAAAAATCTATGTCATTATTAGCATAATGAGTAATGGCCAATGAGAGAAAAATCTAGCATATAACCATTGTTTTAGAATTAGCAACAAGTAGTGAGTCCAAAACAAAGTTGGTGATGTAGTGACATAAAAAGTTAAGGAATAGAGGAATAAAAACAGAAGGCCACATGCACAAGAAACTTAGAGGGCATAACATAGGTGTGCCACTGTTTCCCTCTTGAAAATGTCCTTTAATTAGGCGAGCTCGTGTCTTAATTCTGCCTAAAAAGGACTGTGGGTTAATGAGTACGACAGAGTGCTAATCCTTGCCTGTCCCCTGCCTTCGACTGGACAAAGAAGGTTATTTCAGATTTATTGTTATGGGTAATCAACACAAATAGAAAATCACTTAACATTCCAATTATGTTGTGTCGCACGCATCCCTTAGATGAATCAAAAATAGGAGATGCCAGACAAGGAGAAGGGGGCCAGTGCAACCTTGAATCCCCACAACTCAAACCAACATACAAACACATTCTTCGCAGATGAGCAACACACACTCGAGCACACAAATCAAAGGCGTACACACAAAATGGAGGAAGACAGAAATAGCAAAAACAAAAGGCAAGGGACATAAAAGAGGAAGTAATACAGATAAAGGTGTGTGTGCGTGTGTGTGTGTGTGTGTGTGTGTGACATTTGCATCTCTGGCTCTCAAGCACCTCTGGTCTTGGCTGGTCCTCATCAGTATGTGCATACTGAGCGAGCCCAGGTGCAGCGTATGGCACAGAGGTCACATCAGAAAGGGCAAGTGCTAAAATGAAGCTAACACAAATGCGCGTGCATCCTATCTCACAGGCTTACCCATGAGCGCATAGGAACACATGCATGCGAGCTTACACACATATGCATGGCCGGCCACATGCACGCGCACCGGCGAGGGTTTACCGTCTCAGTTATTCATTGACATGCACCCAGGAAGAAAAAGTGGGGGTCGATGAAAAAAAAAGAATAGAGGGAAAACATGCAAACAATGGTTCTCTATGACTTCTAAGGCCCGCTGTTGGTCAGGGGTACCTGTGTAGGTCAGCGGAGTTGTGCAGGGGGAAATTAGAGAGGAGCATGAGCCTGAGCGACCTCGGCTCACCTGGGTGAATTTACATGATGAGATGGAAGCCAAGGAATGGACCGCTGTACGTTTCGCGGCATCTTTGTTGCCTTCAGGCTTTTTGCGTATTTGAGCATGTGTGTGTGGCTATATTCACCTGCTGCATCCAGTCCTGCGTGCCTTTGCTGGTCTCCTGAAGCCAGATGTTGTGAGCGGAGTCGGTCAGAGCCACGGCACACACTCTGTTCTTCACCTGCATTTCCCTCTGATTCATCTGCCACGAAAAAAAGCAAAATCAGATTCATGTTAGTCACCCTTCCAGCATGTTAATGACACAGTCGCTGTTGAGGAGCGTCCAGGTAATTTCACACAACGTTTGAACGACAGAGAGACCTAATGCTGTAAGAGATATAATAACCTCTTTAGAAAAACAAAAGCATCGTTTTGAAAGGTATAGATGAGAATAAAACCCTTTTAATATGAAATACCCATTGTGTCAGTAGGTACTTGCCTAATAGAAATTGTATTCCCTGTGTAATACACACTGTCAGCCTACTCCTCGGACCGTGAGAGGACTGGCCCAGTGGACAGCTTTGTAACCGGCGGATACAGATTCAACCTGGTGTGTAGCATAATGTGAAATATGAAAGAGCTGCTCCTCCATAGCGTGTCCTTGTCACGTCCCGTACAAATGTCCTTCCCTGCGCACGTTCAAATACCTCGGTCCCCATTCTTAATACCCTTTCCCTTCACATGTCACGGAGAATATGGCATCACCAGGCCTGTCTTCCTATTCCCCTCTGAATGTCAACGCCAAGAAAAATGTCACACAAAGGACTTGTTACCGCAGTACAATAGACTTCCCACACCGCTGGACCTACCCCAAGGAGTAGCACAGCCAGGCGCTGGGAAGGAGTCGTCTCACTCTGCTTCGCTTTAAGATAAAACGTGAAGAAAAGGGAACAGGACTCGCTACAATAGGTTAACAATCACTTACTGTACAGATTTAGTAGCACTGGGAGAGAGTCTGGTGGACTGGGGATGGTCGCAGTGCTGTAAAATCGCAGTGTGTGGGTAGTGGGTGTGCGGTCATCGGCAGTGCTGTGCTACAGCTGCACAAACCAAATGCTACATTAAACTACATTAAAGCTTCATCTTAAGTGTCATCTGGAGGGAGGGAAATCTTGGCAGTGTCCTGGACTACTCGACTTCTGGTGGGCTTAAAATAGTGGTGGTGTTTATGGCTCGGTGCCTGAGAGTAAGACTATCAATTTGGTGGGATATCTAGGTAATGTTAATGCTAAGGCAGGGACCAGAATATGAGGCATTAGTTGGTACTTGTATTTAAGAACATGCTCACTATTCGCCTCGTGCAATAAGCTCAAGTGTAGTAAAACAAAATAGGCCTGAGGTAAGAGTATAAAGCTGCTTTTCGGGCTGGCAAAGAGGGTTTAAGCTGGGGCTTCAGTGGGAATCTGTGTGTGACACTCAGGCTGTAGCAATCACAGAGGCCAGCTCTGGCTGGCTGGCTGTACATCATAATGACAGTGGGCATTTGAATACATCCTCCCTTGCCCGGCCAAATTAAAGTGGGAGTGTATAGAGATAAATGGAATCTATTAAGGCACTAAGGACTCATACATCATCCAGCTGATAAGGCTTCCACCGGTGCGTCTTCACCATGGTGGAGGATAAAGCAGAATTAGAGGGGAGGTACGACCACAAGCATAAAGGAAAAAAAAGTGCACATCTGTGGACGCAGACAACAAAAGGAGACAGACACTGCACATGTATGCGCAGACAAATTCCCCCGCTCACACAAAAATCATACAATGGCATACACACAGAGAGATACAGACCCCTCGCTGTACTCCCTTCCTCATCCACGCTTGGTTGAAAAGCTTTCCTCTGGCAGAACTGGGCCCGTGGGAGCAGCAAAGTCAACCTTTTAAAACTGGAGGTGTCAGTCAAGGTCTTGTTTTCTGGTGCTAGCCAAACGGGCCAGTCCCTGAGCATAGGGGCTGCTAACAGAGGCCAGGAAACAGGAGACAGTAGACTGACTGCCCGTGGAAAACGCTAAGCACATGACTTCAATCCGGTCAAAAAACGTCACACAAGCCACTTTCCACTTTCCAAGTGGATAAATGGGTCTCTACTTGCTCCTGTTGCACAGCCCTTTAAATAATTCTTATGTTTGATGTAAAGCGTTGGTGTGCTTTACATGGTGGAAATTGCTGGTATATTAAAACCGTGACTAATGCTAGGCAACTTGTGCCAAAGTATAGAGTGTTTGCCAACCTGCCATCACTGACAGGTTGTTTAAGTCTATCTTTGTTTAAAGCATTTTGACGTGCCACTTTTAAAACAAAGTACTTTGGAGAGATAACAAAGGATACGCAGATAAATGGAAGCCAAGACACAGAAGAGGAGCGCTAAGAAGGACGACCAGAGGAAGTGTGTGTGCATGCAGTCGTGTGTGGGTACACACAAGGATGTATGCATATGTGTGTAGGACTGAACGTGAGCAGATATGAGTGCACAACAGAAGGGCAGTTCGGTGGAGAAGCGAGTGAATGATCGACAGCGGTAAGACAAAGATGGAGGCATGAACAAAGACAAAGGCACAGCTGGTAAGGTGGGAGTGAAGCTCAACTCCACAACTGGTGCTGGGTGGATAAGTGTGGAACCAAAATACTGAACTTAAGCATTTAGACAGTGCGTGGTTAAATGTGTCTGTCTCGTCAAGCCGACAGATGACTGAGGACATTTTTTCAGTTTTTTTAATTGGGATAATGAGACCTTTGGAAATCCAAAAGCAGTCATTAAAATTGATTAGATTCAACACCTCCGGGTGCTCTTTGGTGAGTAAAAACAAGTTACATATTATTGGTTTGAATACAATGAGAAACAATTTTTTCTCTGCCTTTGTCTCATCAACTTTTGTGCACGAGTTTCTCTGTGATTTGCTATTCAAAGATGCACACGCCATGTTGTGTATTTACAGCAAAGATGGATGGAAATAAACTCTCACCAAAGACAGATGAAGCCTCGACCAAAGATTAAAGACCAAAGAACTCAATCTTCCCACCCTGGCTGTATAAATCACTTGTCCTGACAGTTGCCACATTGCCAACACACATGTGGTTGGCTGTGGTAACACTTGGAGTAATAGGTTGACAAATAGGGACTTCAGAAGAGAGTGGTCTGTGCAGTGCGGCCTTCGACCACAATAATTTTGACACCACTGGTTCTCGTGTTTTACAAGCCACAATGACAACTGTGGATAGCTGTGTGTTGAGAGGAAAATCTAAGCACGACTGTGTCCTCCGCTCGGTGGGTGATACCCATGGACATCTTACCAACCTGTTACAACCATAAAGCCACATTCTCCGAAAAAAAAGTAGAGTTGCAATTTCTTTTCAGCGTATGAACTCATCGTGTTTAATTTTTTTTACACCAATGTACCCCGTGAGTTAGTGTTAGCCATCTTTATCCAGGACATTAAATGTGCTAATCCAGTATGTAACCACAGACTGCAGCTTTAACAAGGAAACAGACCAGCTGTTGTGATCAGTCTTGTATCGGACAGGGAAGAAAAAAAAAAAAAGAAGAGAAACATGTGGAAATACTTGTTGAGCTAAAACCAACACACAGATGTTGAGACATTTGCTGCGTCTCTGCTGGCCTTTCCTCTAACGCTCAAGCAGCTGGATATGCAGAGTAAAGGCTCGGGTGGAGCGTGGACATGGAGGGCTTCAGGCTTGTAAAAAAAAAAAAAAAAAAAAAAAGAAAACTGTAAGAAAGGGCAGTGGAAATGCAGAGGGTTATAAGAGGAAGCTGAATGGACATCAAAAGTAGTAAAGTAGTAAAAATAAATTAGGGGACTGATGAGAGACAGAAAAGCAGATGTGAAGAAGAACAAGAAAGAATATTTAAGAATGTTTTTTTTTTATCTCCATGAGGAAAATTATCTTTTTACTTGACCCACTACACATGGAGATCAGACCACAGGGGGAGCTGCAGAACAGCATCTTTGAGGTGGCCCTGATGGCACAAATCACTACAATTTAATATAACATGTGCAAATAGACACAGTGCATGCAAATGGCGAAAATACCTTCATCAATTTGGCAACACGTGCACTGCAAATAGAAACGCACTGCAAATACTCACGACACAACCAAAATACTCACCACCCAACCAAGTACTCACAACACAACCGAGTACTCACAACATACCCAAATACTCACAACACAACCCAATACCCAGAGCACAACCAAATACTCACAAGACAACCAAACACTCACAAAACTAAGTCATCATACTTTGATGACTTAGTTTTGTGAGTATTTTATCAATTTTTTTGTTCCCCCCCGGAAACACCATTGGGCTGTTTGGCTGTGACAGTACTTGGTTGTATTGTAAGTACTTGGTAGTGTTGGGAGTGTTTGGTTGTGTTTTAAGTATTTGTTAGTGTAGTGTAAGTACTTGTATGTGTATGTGTCAAACTGATTAAGATGTTATCTCCAGTTGCATGTGTTGTGTCTATTTACATGTGCGTTGAGCTCTCAGGGCCACAGTGCAAGTGTGATTTCATTGGCTTCCCAAACCACAAACAGAAGTGGACATGATGTGGGTCCCATCACAGGGGGCTGTCCTTAGCATGAACCTCCATCCTTACTTCAGCACCTTAATGATATGTTTGTCACCTATGTGATGGATTTCCTTTCTCTTTTGCAACATTTCAGGCTTCTAGGTCTGATTGAGACTTCATAATTTAGTCTGCCAAAAGAAAAGAAAAATTCAAAAGACATGTCTTGATCTGTTTTAGTGACAAGCTGTAAAAAAAAAATTAAAATACCCCCCTGTGATGTGTATTTAATTTGACCACAACTACACATCACATTCCTTGATACCGTGATAACGAAGCTGATTCACGACTGATGACACAGACTCCAGTTCAATCCCCGCTCCACATACGTTCAAACTCTGGATGAACTACAAAATATGTCTCCCTCTTTTTTCCCCCCCTTCTCCATTTCGCCCTCATAAAACATTTCTTTTCTGATTTCTCCGCAGAGGGCCTGGTTGCTATAGAGACACGCAAACATCATATAATTCTGACCCCCTGGTTGGCACAATTCTACTACATCATGCTTTTCACAAGCTCTATAAAAAGTAGACATCCCCCACGAATATGGAGCCACTGAAACACACAAACTTGCAGACGCACACACACACACACACACACACACACACACACACACACACACACACACACACACACACACACACACACACACACACACACAAACACAGTTCGAGCTTGGGGACATTACATAGGCTGTGGTAGGAAAGTCAAAATAATCTCCTTTCCGAACCACTACTCCTTGACCCTGATGGAAGACGTCACAAGGTCAAGGAAAGATGTTAAGGAGAATCAGTAAGGAGTTAGGAAAGGAGAATCCTGGTGCAGAGAAAAGCCAATCCCACTTACACTCAGTGTTTTTTTTTCAAAAACCTTTATTTGCAACAGAAGATATGCAGAAACTGTGTGGTGCTCTGTGCTGTATGAAGTGCTTTGACAGTTTTAGTAAAGTTTATTGTCAAAAACAGAATGACACGTCCTGAGAAAAAACATGTTTTCAGTTTCTAGAAACAAACATCAAAATAGATTTTACCGAAAGCCAAAATAAAACAGGACTGAAATGTTGAAATAATACGATAACATGAGGAATAAATGTGAAGAAAAGCTAATATGAGTGGAGACATTTCTTTTTGTGTGCATTCTGCTATCAGGGAAGTCATTCGAAGTAACTTTTATATTTGTTGCTTCACTGGACAGATGTGACAGAGAAGAAATCAGGAGCTCAGGTGATCATGTGAGGATTTACATCAGTTCTGGATCTTCTCATGAGAATGTTCTGTTTTTTTATATTTATGTTGGTCTGTCCAGATGCAACTATGCGGTTGCGTGGCGTGTTGTTGCCCCAATGAATCGTGGGACAGCATTTTCTCCTTTCCTTTCTCAAAGGATGGTCCTGTGTTTACAATGCTGGATGAGATAAGTTAGGAAGCATTGAAGCACCTTTTCCTTATCATAAAGAGAATTCGAACAGCTCTTATTATGGCGGCTGCTGAAATACTTCCAAGCGATTTCACACACTTAGGAACCATCCAAAGCAAAATTCAAACGCAGCCACAACCCTATCTATAACCTAACCTAGCTTTAACCCAATACACAGACTTTTCTCTAACCCTTGATTCTCGTACCTGACCTCTCACATGACCCACAGCTTTAAGCTGCTTCCTGCCACAAAGCCAGTTAACTGCAAGACTTTTCTGTCGTGCATAATCTTATTTTCAACTCAGACGTAGAATGTGTAACGGGTGTGTGTGTGTGTATATAAATGTAGGGTGTGTATAAAGTGTGTGTGTGTGGGGGGGGGGCATTAATCATGTTTATTTATCTGGACAAGGAGTTGAAATAAGCGTCAGGACATCATTTAACAGCATGCTAAGCTAATCTCTGGTCGAGATAAATACTTCATTTCTCTGCTCTCCCCGTGACGCTGCCTTGCACGAGACCGCTCCGCTGACGCTACATCTAAACACCGGCAATAATAAAGACAATTATTTAGGCCTTTGATAATTATGTGTCAAAGGCAGCGAAAGCCACTAGATAATTGGGCGAAAAGTGAATGGTAATCTACAATGGAGATCCCCGTGGGGAGACAGGCAGACTCATCCCTAGAAAGAATGCAGTGTGAGAGAAACGAGAGGGAAAAAACGGGACGAGAGAAAGATGAGAGCTCTTTAAGGGACCTTGCTCACTGTCAGATAGTCAATGTGAAAAGCCACAATTATACAGAGAGAGAAAGCGAGTGTGCGAACAGAGAGCCACAAACAAGGGAAAGGGGGCAAAAAAAGAGATTGAGAGAGAGAAGGCCAGAAAGTGAGTGAGAATGAAAAAGAAGACAAAGTGCAGAGTGCTAGTGGGAGGGTACAAAGACTGAGCAGAGGCCAAGGGGAAGGAGGAGAGAGAAAGAGAGAGAGAGAGAGAGAGGCGCCCTGTGTTGATGCCAGTCAGTGACGAGGCTTATAATGTGGCTGCGCCGCGCACTGCCAACAGCCACAGATAATCTAGGACTACCCACTGAGCACTGAAGCACTGCTTAAATATTTGATTGATTAACTGTCCTGCTGCTGCCAGGGAGCAAGAGGAGAGCATCAGATGAAGCCAGGGCGAACACAGAAAAAACAAACAAACATGTACGCGCGTGCACACCGGAAGGTTGGGAAACACATGGCGCAGACACACCAACACGTACACCCCCATAAATCCCGACATGCCAACGTTGGAACAGGAGCAGAAACACAAACACATAAAGACGTGTACACACTGCGAGCATGTGTAGAGTCTGCAAAGACTGTAGCAAGGGTTGGAAAACAACAGACACGAAAGGCCCTGGCAGTGATTTTCTCTGATCGTAAATCAATAGAGACAATAGACGTATAGATAAACAGTGGCTGAGTTGATGATCTTCAGCTGGATGTGGCTGTTGATGACTGAGGGATTCACCACAGGCATGATCCTTGTATCTATGTACAAGTGTATGCTGCTAGAAACTGATCTCAGGTCATGGCGGGGTGGGAGTGGGAGTGGGAGTGCAGCTTGTTCAGTCACTCTACCTACCCTGTCTGTGACACACACACACACACACAAACACAAAACACACTGATCCCTGTTCCTCCCCGACTGTGAAAACACAGGCAGCTGGCCCCCCACACTCCAACACCCTCCACAGGAAGAGACAACACCAGCACTTCCTGTGGCTTTGAAGCAGAGGTCCCAGGTCCCCTGTCTGTCCCCAGTTTCCTTTGTCTTAACCGCAGGAAGGAAGCCCTTGCTAGCACGAGGCCACAGGGCCCGAGGGAGTGAGAGGGAGCGTGTTTGTGTGTGTGCATCTTTCAGTGTTGTGGGAGTGTGCAGAGGTTTTTGCTCACTGAGGTCGTATGCATTTACTCACAGGGTTTTCTTTCCCCCTATGACTCTCCAGTGCATGAACTCTGGCTGCGGCGAGGGTGCAGAGAGGGAGGGAAAGAGCAGGAGAAAAAGTGCAATAACTTCCTCTCGTCTTTCCTCTTTCCTGTCATGGCTGTTACCCACATGCATGATGGAGGGACGATGAGGGAGGGAGAGAAATGGAGGACGGTGGGTGAGGAGAGGGGGTGAAATCTGACAGGGTGAGGAGGGGGGCATTCCTGGATTGTGAGTGACAACACCGGACACAGGGTAGTGGGAAGTGGTGTACGTCTGCACATGTAGTCCTAGCTCAGTCTTTGGGACATTACATAGACTTATACGGTATGCACACATATATATCTATACATATATATAGAAATATAGATATAAGTACACACAGCCAGACGTGCAGACAGATGCACACCAACACCAGAGGTGGGGGCAGTGAGGAAAAGGAAGGCCAGTAAATATTTACTGACACAGCAGAAGTAGAGAATGGCTGTCCACCGGTGGAAACAAAAGGCAGAGGATGAGGAGCGGTGTGCCAGGAAACCTGCTGGCTGTGGGCGCTGCGCCCTGCCTGTGCCCGCGTGGAAAACAAGAGGAAGACGGGAAGGGCGGACGGAGGAGGACGAAAAGGAAGAGAAGAAGGGAGGGATGAACGAAGCTGTAGGCTCAAAGTAAAATAATTAGTTTCTTCAAGTTTCAGTTCAGTGAGAGTTGGTTTGTGCAGCCAGGTTTGTGCGGTCATGCATGTCATTTTCTTTTCTTATGTTACTGGTCAAATAACTTTATATACACGAGTGGATCTCTTTCCTACGAGACAGTATTAGGGAAATGTTGTTGATTTTGTGAGAATCTGCTGCTTGTTTTCTTTATTCTCGCAACATTAAGACTTATTCTCCAAAAATGTTTCTTCTAATCAATTTTGACTTTATCCTCAAAATTTCTAAATCTGTTTAATACTTTCTATATAATCCCAGATAATCTGAAAAAATATTTTTCCTTTATAATTCCACAAAATAATAATGAATCCCTAAAAGATTTAACTTTTACTTGACTGACAGCTCTTTTATTGCAATGTCATTGCATTCAAACCATTCAGACCCAATAAATCAGGCTGATGCTGAAATGTATAGCAGTATTAAAGCTGCTATAACACAATTCAGTTAATTTGTAATTAACATCTGCAGAGTGGTTTGTGTTAATAACTCCCAACAGTTTGATCAGTTTACATTTCTGTCGCAGTGAAAACACTGGTGGTCGTTGCTCAGGTTACTGCAGCTATACCATCAATACCTCCATAGCGTTCACATTGAAATGGTATCGACACAATTAAGAAAGCAGACAAAGTTTTGCAACATTAGTCGTTAAGGATGTTCATATATTGTTTAGCGGCAGCAATTAAAGAAATTCTCCAAATGATAATTTCTAATTAGGCACAATTCTTTAACAAAATCAAATTACGCCACGGCGACTAATTAAAGTCTTGCGTTAATTAGAATACTTCTTAGTTAAGAAAATCAGCACAAGCTATAGTGGGCAACGTCTTCATCATTCCCAAATCAACTGGCCATATTAACGGCTTTGGTCTACAGAGTGAAATGAGAAAGTTTCTCATACAGTCTGGGCCTCTTCTCCAATCGCCTTTTTCTTTCTCTCTCTTTCACTCTGAAAGTGATTCTTTCTTGTCTTTCTCGCTGTCTCTCAACCCTCCGGCAATGCTGTAAAATAGAAACCTAACCTCAATATTTTCCCTCACGGTGCTGGGACTTGCTGGCCCATTAAACTCCCCTTCCCATGTGTCAGCTTGCACATTTCCACCATGAAATTTTCGTATAATTAAACTTTCTTAATGATTTATAAGCTATAATAATAGCCGTAAGTATTTCAGAGCAGGTTAAAGGGACAGCCTTTAAGTGCACACCGGGGGATGACCCTGTTTTAACATAGTTTCGGATGGGTGACTCTCAGCTGGAGACGAGGATGGATAGGGTGAGGGCGAGCGAGATTGACGGAGGGAGAGAGCGAGAGCGAGTGGGCCTAACAAGGGTGGGTGGAGGAGGAGGCTGAGACCTTTGTGTCGTAACTCAGGGTGATACTGACACCGAGGAGAACCCAGCGCTCCCTGAACCCTGGCCGGGAGGAGACGGCTCACCGCGGAGAGCGAGACATGCAGAGCAGGCGGCCGGAGCAACAGAGGCGAAATAAGTGAGAGACAGACGGAAACCCAGGGCTGGAAGAGGAAAAGACTGAAAGACACAGGTAGAGAGAGGAACTGGCCATCAGATAAAACTGGAGTTTGTTAAAATAAATCGTTAGAAGTAGAGGAGGAGGAAATACGCACAGAATAACATGAGACATGGAAAACAGATTCTATTAAATAAAAGTGAAATAATATTATGAAGCTAAATAAACAGACGTAATCCTGGTGAATCAACACACAATAATAAACAGACAAAGTTTACAGTTCTAAAGCAGAACTGGAGTTAATGTCTAAATGTGTACACAAACAGTTTGCATGCATGTTCAAGGACGGACACACACACACACACACACACACACACAGATGTTTGCTCTCGGCTGCCTCTCTGACGGCAAGGCTGATATGATTGCCACTTAGGAAATCAGTGTGTTTTCACACCACTCTCAGCTCTGCCAAAGCTAATGTGTTAAATATCCATCGGGTACTGCTGTCCATTTCTGAGACACACACACACACACACACACACACACACACACACACACACACACACACACACACACACACACACACACACACACACACACACACACACACACACACATCCAGCCTTAGGGGCTGATAAACACTGATTCCTTGTCCTAACTGAGCCCAATGTTGGCATTCGAGACAAAATTTCTAAATTCGGGTACAGTGAGAAAATTCAACAAGCAGTGATGTGGAATTTTCTCTCATTTCTTCTAAATTTGTGATGAGAAGGTTGAAGAGGAGCAACGTTTCAACAATTGTGTGAATTGCTTCATTCCTCTTGTTGTCGTCACAATATTCTGATTTATTTTAAAGAAAACAAAACTGTTTTTTTTCTTTCCTAAGATCCATATAAATTTAATTTCATGCTTCACAAATCAATACATGAAGTCCAGTTACTGTGTGTGTGTGTGTGTGTGTGTGTGTGTGTGTGTGTGTGTGTGTGTGTGTGTGTGTGTGTGTGTGTGTGTGTGTGTGTGTGTGTGTGTGTGTGTGTGTGTGTGTGCACAAGTTCTGAAAAGGTGCAGCACACAAATGGCAAAATCTACCGAATATCTCAGTGGACTGTTTTTCACCTTAGCTGTGAAAGAGGGAGGAGGAAAATGAAACAAAAACAACAAATCTGGAGGCGCCTGCTGCTCCGCGCATTACTGGCAAATCAGGTGTGTGAGTGAGTAAGTGTGTGTGTGAGTGTGTCCCTTCAGGGCTGCAGGAGTTGGATTCTCATAGGAGGTGTTTTGTACAAACTTCTAGGGCCACTCGACCCATCTCCGAGTGAGAAGTGGCTCACGGAAGAAAAAAAGTTCAGGGGAAGAGGAAAGGGAGGAGGGGGGGGGTAAAAGAAAGCGACAAAGAGAGTGTTCCTGCCTTCAGTTATCATCCTCTACTCCTTCATATTTGCTTGTCTCCTGTGCCGTGGGGCAAAAGGGAAAGAGAGCCCCTGAAAAAGAAAAATAAGAAAAGAAGAAGAAAAAAAAAACACGCACTGTGATCGCCCTGTTCTGAACGGAAGGAGGGAGCGAGGGAGGGAAAACTACAGAAGGCCAAGTGAAATTAATGGAAATATATAACAATCTGAAATTAACTTCTCATTGCCACCAGCCATGATTTAAAACAGCTTTTTAACGAGAGGAAAGATGAGTCAGAAAAGAAAGAGAGAGAGAGAGAGAAGGGGTTGAGGCCATATTACAAATTGGACAGACTGAGGGAAGCTACAAGTTAATTTGCCCTGTCTTGTAAAAACTTTGTAGTTCTCAAGGCACACTCACTTAAATTATTATTTTTATGCCCAAAGTAATCAAGACACGAGAATGAAAGATTAAAAATTATACTTATGTAGGGAATAAGAAAATAAAAAGCAATTCAATTAGCCAGTTAAACAGGCAGAGTAACGAAAAAAACAACAAACCCATTAAAAGTATTTAATCTGTCATATCATGATGTTCCGTTGAAGCAGATTTAATAGAAACAACATTTTCTCTTCTTGCCTTAAATAGAAAAATTTAATTCCATAGAGAGTCAAAAGTTAAAACAAACTTTGGTTTATACTGCCAATTAAATTAAATAAAGTAAGTCAATCTAAATTAATAAAATTATTGTTAACAAAAACTAATTAAATAAACGTTACTTTTATTGTTATTATTATGTTATTGTTTGAAGCAGTTTGAAAGAGTCTCACGGACACTTGTGCAATGAAATCTACTTTTGTTATTCTTCTTTTATGCTTTCACAGTGTTTCATAATATCGTTTATTAAAAAAATACTTTTCAAAACAAGCGCAGCAATATACTCTGGAGTACATAATGAAATCACCACAAGGATTCCCTTAATGAATTAACTGTAAAATTTACAAAAAGTAGTACACCAGTTGAAGAGCTTTTCAAGTGATATTGTTGATTAAAAACAAAGCCTGAGAGAAGAGTGTGGAGCACAATCACACACATGCCGAGCACACACACGCACGCACACACACTAACACACACTAACACACACACAATACGGTATAAAGTATATTATTAATCTTATAAAAAAAGCAATTAAATCAAAGTGGTATAGAGCCCGGAGCTATGAGGACTGTCAATTCTGCTGGAAATGCCACAGAAGATTACAGTTGGGTTTGTGGATTCCATGAACCCTTTTTTTTGATTAGGGAGTCAATTATTTCTCATTACTGAAGATGCTATTTCGGAAAAAGACCTTGTCAGTCAATCATGCAAAAAGTCCTCGAAAAGCGTGAATAAACCATTAAAGAGAGAGACAGATGGGGGGTGGGGAGGGGGATGCACACTGACCCTTTTCCCCACCCAAACTCCTACTTGTAGTCAAATTACCTTTTTAACTATTACACCTCTGTCAGGTCTTTGTCAGCGTATGGTAATGAGGGCCGTCAGTGGGGAACATTTGAAAAGAAAACAGTATATTTATTAGTTTATCTCAGAGAGAGGCATTTACCCAGAGCTGAAGGTAAGTTTGAATGTGGTGATTATCTTGTCATTTTCAGGCTGTTTGTCTAAGAGTGTGCACCAGTGGGTGTCTGTGTGAGCGAGAGTGTGCACATCAGTGTGAGCGAGCGCTGGTGTATATGACTCCAGGTACTGTGGTGTGTGTGTGTGTGTGTGTGTGTGTGTGTGTGTGTGTAGGTGTGGATGGACGTATGTGCATTCATACATATATATAATATATTTATAGGTGTGTGTGTGTTGTTTAGCTGCTTTCAGCACACTGATAGGCAAGCGCAGCACATTTCTCCATTCCTCTTTGTTCTGCGTTGGGTTTGACACCTCTAAACAATAGCGGCGCTTCACTTCGCCCGGCCCCAACTCACCGCCAACCACACACTGCACGGACGGGAGCTGCCAATTAGCACCATCAAACATCCCTCATCAGCTGTCTGCTTACCCCCCCCCACCCAACAAATCAATAACTGAGTTTCCTTCAGAAACAATCACATTCATCAGTGAAGAAGTAAGCATGATCGCTAATTGTATAGTGCGGACTGTGCACGGTAAACAACAGAGTACTGCCACACGAAGAGGAGCGTCGCAAAAAAGCCCACAGGAGTCCACAGGGCAGGAGCAGAGGTCTGCTTCCTCTCTGTCTCCTCTCCAAATCTGATGTCTAGATTTTTACTTTGGGGCCTCCTCGCCATGGCCCGAATGCGACAGAGGTCTCTTGTCTAAATCGCCGTCCGTTTGGGCAAACAGGGTAGTCATTCTCATGCACTTTCTTTATCCTCCAACACAAAAACTGTCAGCCACTCAAGAAAAAAACACACCACTCTCTCTCTCTCTCTGAGTTATCTACCTTTGTGCAGTGCCACGCTGCATGGGCGTTTTTTGGCGGCCACCGGGCAGCCAGGCGATGTGGAGTGACCCAGGGGACAGAGGGTCAACGTGGGGAGAGAGACGTGGAGAGGGGGGGGGCCCTGTCATGAGGAGAGGGTCTCGGAGGGCCGGAGGTGAGCAGAGGTGTCTGTGAGATGACTGTCGCTTCTCTCGGTGGTCCAAGCCCTTTTCATTAACCCACAACCCGGGGTTGACCAAACAGAAACAGGGGGTAGAAGTGGGGGGGACGGGGACGCGGGGTGGGTGTGCTGACGGGTGCAGAGCGGTAACCCTGGTGACCACCAGAGACCTGCCGCCTCCCTGCCTTCCTGTCTGTCTGAATGCAGATCTGTGTCATCCATTACAGACAAGGGACTTGCTTTTTAACAAAATACAAACACAAACAGGAGCACATGAACGGACACACAGACACAGACGGAACACACGCACACAAGTACACATGCATCCGAGCCTGCTAAGGGAACAAAGGACAGGCAGTGCCCCCTAGTGTTTTCATCAAAGAGAAATCAGACCAAATCAACTAACCATCACCCTGAAAAAAGCCAGAAAAACACATACAGGAGGGGAGGAGGTAAGGAGAGAGGGAGTGAGGGGGAGGCAAGAGGTGAAGAGGCTGGATTCATGGGAGAAGTGCCATCACACAGAGAGCACGAGGATGGGGGGGTTGGGGTTGACGGGGCAGGACACTGGGAGATGTGAGGAGAGGGACGGAGGGAGCAAGGGATGAGGAAAAGGGGAAGTTAAAGTACGGCAGACGGGGGTTGTATGCTACATGTTAACTGGTGGGTGGTGATAGTGGGAGTTAAAAGATGTCTGACATGACCAAGATGTTTTTAATATTCGAGGCCGAGAGAGCGAAAGAGTGAGCGGGAGAAGGAGAGGGGAGAGAGAGGCAGGCAGGCCATGCATGAAAGCTGATGTCAGAGGAGTCCGGCGGAATCGCCGAGTGTGAAGCCATCTAATAGGAAAGCAGAATATATATGAGACTGGGACACACACACACACACACACACACACACACACACACACACACACACACACACACACACACACACACACACACACACACACACACACACACACACACACAGACTGTGAATAACGAAGCCACCAAATGTGGACTGGTAACTGATCTGAGCATGAACCCCAGACTAATGAGTGACATGACGGGGGAGAAATGAAAAACTCACTGAGACAACAAACGAGCCTTTTGGAGCGAAACGCACACTCACGCTTGAAGATAAAAAAAAAAAAAAAAGTACACAAACGTGAATTAAAAAAAAATATGTGCCACCCTGTGCCCGTTTTATATTTTACTCGGACGCCACGTCCAGCTTCATAATCCCACCATGAAACAAGGCCTACCCCTTCAGTGACTTCGCATTCAGCTCCAAGCCAGCGAAGACATCAAACGCCGCTCCTCGCCGGGAGTCTCTCGCTCGCTCTTCTTCTCGCTTCCTCCCTCTACCGTCCTCTTGCTCTTTCATAACCCCGATCGTATTTCACAGCACATAAAGCCTTAAAATGGCACATAAAACAGTTCATCTCTTTTCACTGTCAGCTTTCCAGGCTTGAAAATTTAAATATGTTTTACTGCAGGTACATAACTAAAACACACCCCTGAAAAAATAAAAAGATTGCCATAATGGATTCAAACTAGCTTTTCCATGAGTATCAAAGGCTATAGAGTTGGGAATAGATTTAGCTGAATATAGTCAGAATGTGGTATTTCAAGCTTCGAGTGCAGAAAAATATGAGGTGACTGTGCGATTGTGTGTGTTCCATTTGCCATCATTCCCATCGATGTGTTAAAACACGATCCTGCGTAAAAAGGAAATAAGCCGCGCGTTCTGCAGGTGATGCATCGACTCTGAGAAATTCTTTACAAACACGTTGAAAGAATGCTGTGACCCTGGTATTTGGAGCGTTTGGAGTAGGCAAGGCGCAAAAACCACAGAATACCAACTCCCCATTCAATGAACTTTAGAAAGCAGTGAAAGACTGGGAGAGTGACGGAGGCGAGCGTGGATGGAGATGCAAAAAGAAGAGAGAGAGGAGACGAGAGGAACAGAAGCAGAGGAGGGAGAGAGGGTTTAAACTTCAACCCTAGAGTCAGTGGGTTCACTGACATTTGCACCAGGATCCGCCTTGCTGCTCCTCACGGCTTTTCAGAAACAACACTTTTCTCCCCTTTCAATTCCTTGCACTTATTCTTCCTCCTGCATTCGCTGCAGAATGAGACCATTCACACCGTTGAGGGCAGAGAAAGGAAGAAGAAAAAAAGACAGGAAAGTAAACGAGTGATGCCTGCATGACAATTTGCAACCCCGTATGTCCTCAAGATTCCTCTCTTATATTGTATGCATTCTTATGGCAGAATTAACAAGGGGGGAGGACAAAAAATGACATGTGACAAGCGATTCATTTGAGCTGTCAACATGTCATCTCCACCACATTCAAACCTCACGTCAGCCGCTCGGATCCCGTCTCTGGTGAAGGTGACCTAGGTCGTAACCAGCTGACACACCCACACACAGCAGGTGAATGCATGGAAATGCCACAGCGAATGAGGGACTGGCAGGAATGAAAAGCAAGATAGAGAAAAGAGGACAAATAGGAGAAAGGACAAAGTAACATCTACTCGGTGAAAGGAGATAAATGAGGATTCTCTCATAAAGAACTGAAAGAGGTAGGACTAAATTAAATATTACAAAGATAATTCATTTAACATGATATTGAAGTTTCGGTTACTTATTTTGTTGTTTTACACAGAATAGATAAACCTTAGGGATTATCTTTAATAGTAACAGTGGAAACTGTGAGCGGGGATAAAAATTGGTGCTCTCACACTGAAGCCTGTTGAAAAAGACAAAACAAAGGTCAGTGTCGAGTGAAGGATCGGAGTGAGATGCAAGGAATGAAATAGCGATGTGAAGTTGAGGTTAAGAGAGGGAGGAGAAAATGAAAGAATCAGAAACAAAGGGGCAGAGCAAAGAACGCTCGAAAGACCATATATACGTGGGGCGACGAGTTATATGGAGAGAGGTAAGTTTACAGATGAGTGTCGAGGGAGAGAGGGGTGTGACCAAATAAGATGAGGGAGGGTGAGCGTCACAAGAAAAAGGACAGTAATGAGGAGTGGTTTGACAACGGGGGCAAGGGGCAAAGGAAGAATGAGCGAGTGAAGTGAGTTTCATTGCGAATTAAGAAGGAACGCTAAAACGCGACAAACGCAGCCAGAGGAGCAAAAAGAAACGGAGAGCTGTGCCCAATGGGTACTAAAGAGTGAATGAAAGAGCGAGAGAGCTCTGAAGTACGGGAGAGGGAAAGGGAGCGAGACCTTGCCTCTGAGGCAACGAGCCGAGAGGAACGAGGGAGGCAGACAAAGCCGCACGCTGCTCTCGCACGGCAGAACAAAGAGGAGAGGTGCATCATGGGAGTCGGAGCCTTGCGCCACCGCTGACGCCATGCTGGATGAACACACAATGGACCGTGTGCAAAAAAAAAATACAAAAACACAAACACATAAGCCGACATGTTATTATCAGATAAAGGGCAAGATTATTATTCAGAGCTCTTGGACACTTGGTCAAGAATCTTAAATATTTTTTAAAAACTCATGGATCATGTTTTTCATAGACTTTCAGTGCCTTACGGAAATATATGAGTGCGTGTGTGTGTCTGTGTGTGTGTGTGTGTGTGTGTGTGTGTGTGTGTGTGTGTGTGTGTGTGTGTGTGTGTGTGTGTGTGTGTGTGTGTGTGTGTGTGAAACAGAGAGAGAAGCAAGAGAAGATGGGGAGCAGCGATTCCTTGACGAGCACTGACCAAGCGAGGGAGAGAAGGATGTCCATGCAGGTATGAGGCCAAAGGTAAAATAGAGGAAATGTTCAACACGAGTTAAAAAAAGGCCCAAAGAAGAAGTGGAAGACAGCGCAGATCTTTCTCTGTAGCACACCAGTACCAACAGAGCAGGGCTGAACCAGAAGATGAGGATGAACTCTATATAGGCAGGAGGGCTGCAATTCAGGTACGAGTGGAAATGATAATATGTTTTTGTGTGTGCTGTGTCTTTCATTGTTAATGTGATGGTGTGCAGACATGCATGTGTTGACTCCTCTCATCAGTATACAGAAGAATATGAGTGTACCTCCTCATGCAGCTGCTGTAGCTCATAGGCTGGAGGAGAAAGGACACAGGGGCAGCAGGGTGAAACTGGATTTGATTTTTTTCAACCCAAGTGTCAAAATTCAAAGTGAAAGTATTTCGAGAAAATATCAAGATATTAGCTCCAAACTTTCTCCATCAACCCCCTCTGACTCCAACTCTCCCCTCTTTCTCTCATGCTCACTCTTTCCTTTTTCGTCTCCTCTTCCTCTCTCTCTTTCTCTCTCTCTCTCTCTCTCTTCCTCCGGCAGGTCTGATATGCCGGAGCAGGAGCTGAACTCTGAGTAGCACTGTCTCCGGGAAAAAACAAAGTGATCAATGTGAGAAGGCACGGGGCGCTCATGGACAGGCCAATCAATGGTGGAAAGAACCTTGCCCAGGGCCTTATGCAAATGGAAGCACGTCCCGTAACCTCAGGAGTGAACATGCGCACTAGATCAATGGGACGAGGGTAGAACCTTACAGCAAGATCAGCCTCAGCCAGTAAATATGTAATGATGAATCCCTCAAGATTTAACTGGACTCAAATGAACTTCATCTAGGCTTGGCTTCTTATATCATAAAAGTGGCAAGAAAGACCCCGTGTTGAAGAGGTGGGGTACGGGGCGGGTGGAGCAGGACAAGAGGGATTAGAAAGGAGCATTAGCACAATGATGCGCTGAGGACAGATGGATTCTTCACTTCCTTTTCATGGGGGAGGGGGAGGGGAAAAAAAACAGGAAGACAAAAAGGTGAGACACTTATGAATAGTCACCTCCACAATACTTGTTTGAGATGTAATGATTTTCAATTACGTCCCCATGGCAACCATGTGTTTTGAGGAACGGAGGAGCAGAGTGTGTGGCGACCTGGTGAAAGCCCGCTCGGTCATTTGAAAGCACGGACCAAGGACTGGATGAGAAAAACTCCTGAAAACAAACAGCTGCTGATACTTTTATAAACTGGAGCCTGAAATTGGCCTCAATCAAAACCTAATACACACCAATTAGAAGTGATGCATGCCTTAATTATGCACTATATAGGAAACAGTGTCGATGGATGGCTTTTCTGTCTGTAGGAAAAATGAGAGACAGGGACTTACTGAACTGGTCATGGGAGAAAAAAAACCCGACAGCTGTGAAGTCAAACTACAGACTTCCACTGAGAGGAGACAGAAACGTAGAATTACTGTAAACGACACATATGGGTTCTTCCACAATTCAAACACTCCTGAAGCGTATCGACCAGTCCAGTGTCAGAGCTTGAGGTGAGAGCAACAGCTCCATATCTGCCTCTGGGCTGCTGAGTATATATATATATATATTATAGGAGAATTTGATCAAAACAAGACACAAATATCCACAGAAACATATACTATATACCATGTATGTGTGTGCATGTGTGTGTGTGTGTTGCCTTGATTCACCCTTGGTTGTTGGTTATGTCTCAGACGACCTTTTTAACCCTGCCCCATTCAAGAGAACAAAAGTTTGAGAAGTACGAAAAAATGCAACGAAACATGGACACTTCATATAATTACTTTACACCTATAGAACTCCTGAAACGCAGTTCATGGAAACAGCTGTTTACAGACTGGACGCAGGGTGAATCACTTCCCTGAGAGCTTCTCTTTCCAGTCTGCCTTTTCTGAGCTGCAACTGCCCTCCAGGAGCATCTACTGTATCTCACTCCTCTGACTGAATTCACTGCAAATGAGAGAAAATCGACACAATAACGTTTGTCTCCATGGCACGAGCTGGTTGTGAGTAATAGGCCTATGTGTGGTTGCGAAATGGCAGGAAAATATATGGACATTTACAAACTGCATGAGGACAAATCACTGATATTGTAAATATAAATTCTTCAAATCCATCTTGCTCATTGACAGCATTGATCCTCACTGATAAGCTAGTCAGGTAGTGAGTAATGTTTCCACAGGTAAAAAAAACAAACTCTGTCATCTAGCTTATGTCTGCAATGGGAACGAGTACAGTCGGCATTCACTCCCTGGTTTCGCTGATTGGCAGTGATGGAAACATGACACCTGGGTGAACACAATGATTCTATCTAGATGCTGATGCTGAACTTTTTCCACTTTACATCTTAGAAACAATGTGAAAAACAGTTTTTTTCCCCCCTACATAACATGCACTAAGCAACACTTGCAGTGAGG
Organism: Hippoglossus hippoglossus; assembly: GCF_009819705.1. Classification (NCBI taxonomy): domain Eukaryota; kingdom Metazoa; phylum Chordata; class Actinopteri; order Pleuronectiformes; family Pleuronectidae; genus Hippoglossus; species Hippoglossus hippoglossus. The sequence goes on along the minus strand of NC_047159.1, from coordinate 15,701,739 downwards.
TGAGGGAGCATGACTCATAGGGGGAAAAAACAGAAAGGCAGTGGCAAAGGAGTCAATTGTATACTTGCTAACTTTGGAATAAAATAGGTATAAGAGGAAATGGGAGGATAAAAAAAAAAAGATGCTGGCAGCAAACAGGACACATGACAGAGGACAACTCAATGGACAGATGTGATCCACTCTGTATTCTGGCCACCTGTATTAATTTTGTCCTGCCTCGGGGGCTGAGGCTGCTTCCCTCCAGGTTATTGAGATATTATCGAACAACCTGACTCAAAAAGAGGAGAGCAGGATATGTACAACAAAAAGAGGCAGATGTAAAAATGACTAATAAACAGACGGCGACTGTACAACAATAAAACAAGACAGAATTAATAAGGAAAGCAATCAAAAAATGCAATAAATACAAAAATGGGAAACTCTCGCACAAAATCAATTTCTCTGGATACTGACAAAATAGTACGAGGGAGACAAGAGTGAAGTATGTCGAACCCCCCCCCACTCCTCTTCAAACACCACAAATGTAATCTAGAAAGCAAAGATGCTCCTGAAACATAGAGAGAAACACCAACAAAGGTGAGAATAATGGCGACGTATTGAAGGGAATACTTCACAAAGCCTATTGTGTCAGTATCCTTTTCAGGCAGCAAACCCGCTGTAATTTGGTCTGCGTCATCTGCCTCTAGTCACAATGCCGCACTACAGCTTTGAAATGGATGGCAAATGAAGGCCATTTGTACATAATCACAGCAGATAGAAGAATTCAGACGCCCCACAATGTGTTGTTGAGGTGCAAAGAAAGACCTTGGTCTATCTGTGGCAGCCAGCGCAGCTAGGGTTTGGAAAGGAAGGTCTTTTCTCCAGAAACAAGCAAATCAATTCGAATCAAATCAGCTTGCTAGCCGTGACATTTAAACAGTTCAATTTACATCCTTATGTTAAGAGGAGAGCCGCTCTCTAAGATGCCTATTCATTCACAAAGAAATTAGACGTCTATATTTCAGCTGCTTAATAGAGCAAATATGCTGTAGCCGCTCTGAGGAACAAGCCACGTCTTTTCATGGAGCACAAAGGGCCCGGCATTGTCTATCATTACGAGTGGCGCACGAAAACACAGAGAGGGATAATATGCACAATATAGACAGTACTAGAAAACAGGAGTATGCATGATATGCATGCATTACCACATACATGCACAAGTGCAGACACACACACAGCCACACACACCCCATCAGTGTGGATGGTGTATGTCCTAAGGGCTGCTGTCCTGCTGTGCTGGCTGGCAGGCACTTTTGTCATGGTGGTCCTTTTGTTTCACATCAAACAAAATGCCACAGCTTTGCATACGGCTCCACTAATTTCTGCTAGTGTGCCCCAGCCATTTATCATCGCCTCTCACCCTCTCACCCTCTCACCCTCTCCTCCTTTCCTCTTCTCCTCTCCTCCCTATAACGTGGATCTGCTCGCCACCAAGCTGTTACAGGCTTCTCCGGGCTAGGGCTGACACACACACACACACACACACACACACACACACACACACACACACACACACACACACACACACACACACACACACACACACACACACACACACACACACACACACACACACGACATGCACATATGCATAAGTGGACATTCACACAAGCAAACACAGACCCATGCGATACGTGTGCACCCTCTTGCAGATATAGATGGACATACGCACACATGCACGTTAGCACACGGCAGACAGACGTACACACAGGAAACTGCACTGCTCCTGCACCGCTCGCAAGCCCGCCAGCTATGGAGAACCTTGAGATAAAAACAAACCTTCTCTTCATCCCCTCCAGAAGCAACAGACAGGCCGGCACTCAGAGTTACGAAGGCGGCCGAGACGTGCATACAACATGAGACGAGGGGATTTTCACAGCCTGACGTTTTTTCTCAGTTGGGATGATTTTGTCAACAAATTAAAGTGATTTTTTTTTTTGGCTTGCGTGGTGATGAACCCAGGTGAAGGTTGCACGGGTCCATCACAAGCATTTCAGATACATGTGGATATAAATGTGGAAATTAGTTTGACAGAGTTTAAAGGAACAGTCCACTTTTTACGGAAGTAAACAAGTTTGCCGTCTGACTTGGATTGAGATACTGTGAGAGCAGCAATATCCATTTTATGTCTGTACATTCAGCAGACAGGTTGGTCCATGTTTAGTAAAGGAAAACACAAACACTGAAAACAGGGTGGAAACGGGAGTCTTCCCACAAAAGGGGAAACTTCCAACAACTTCCAACCAATTTGACTTATTTATATTTGTGTTGTTTTCTGGCCAACTAGTGAACAATCACTTGTTTTTAAAAGTTAGGAAAGTGTGGAAAAATCTTAACCCTGAGTTCACTTATCTTAAGACACAAACCAAAATTCCATTGTTTTTATATCTAGAACTAAATGCATAAGAAGAAAAATGACATAAATATCAGAGTAACATCAAGCGTATCTATCTTCACCATATCAGACCAAAGCAGACATTCACGGGGCGGCGCAGTTGCTGATCACTTCCTCTTCAGCAATTTGCCTACAAAGCAAAAGCACAACATTTATTTTGTTGTTGCAATGCTTGGCATATCGAGCTGAATAACAGAGCTTTCATTTTTAAAAGTTGTGAACTTGGGTCTGAAGATTGTGTCAATTGCTGAACAGACCTCTGACACAGCCAACGTGCAATGTATGAAAATCCTCAAACTTATATAAAAGCCACACGGGAACAGTAATGAAGCCGCGTGGAGTGGAAAACAGTGTTTGCACACACACCGAACACACCGTGTGTCCAGTTCGCTGTTGCCATGCCAGTCATGGAGCAGTGCAGACCACTGCCAGACCCAGAGCCCTGCACAGAGGGCATAGTTGGCACCGCTGCTGCCCTGAGGGTCACCACGTCTGAGAGAGGGAGAATTAGGGGGACGAAGGAAATGGGGGGATGTAAAGCCGAGTGGATTTTGGGATGGCGAATTGTGGTGAAAGGGCTCAGTTCATATACCTAAAAACTGGCTCAGCAAACCAAACAAATAGTTAAAAACTGGTTTTATTTTACAGAGAAATTGCAAAGAGCATTTATGGAAAGTACCTTTACTTCAACTTGTGAATCTGCTTAGACATAAACAATGCACAGGATAACTTACTTTTCTAAATGCATCTTCCTATACCATAAAACATAAATACTTCTCATTCAGTCTAAGGTTACCATATCATGGTCCCGGAAATTCAGCCACTTTTTAAACTCTGAGCAAAGTAAAACAAACTTCTCCTCCGACTGAGTCTGATTCACCCAGCAGTGTTTCATCTTTCTCATCCTCCACACACCGGTGAAATGCTGCAGTCCACAAGGAGCGAAAGAAAAACCTCCATATCTGTCTGTCTCACCTCGAGCATCTCTTCCCACATCTGACACTTAACCACAACTTACACACACACACACACAAACACATGAAACCAAGGACGGCAGAGAGAAAACAAGCCATATTCATTATAGATTGAAACAGATGGCGCTATCCAGAAAGTGTGCAGGCAGATACTTTGCAGGCATGCACTGTATGTATATGGCCTGTTTGTAGCGGACACTTAAAATCTGTACTCGTGTGTTTGAAGGGCTGTTGTGGCGGCTGGCTGGTTGTCTGGTTGGCACCCACACATTTGTGTACTGGGAGACAGATGCATTCTTACATAAGACCTTATATAATGCTGCCCCTTGTCCTATCCAATAAGAGAGCTCCTTTTTCACTCCGTGAGCGGGAAGGTTAGTGCAGGTTAGACAACCCTTCCTCAACATCACCACCACTGCCGCCGCCACCGCCGCCGCCACCGCCGCTTCCACGCTCACCCCCACCTCACTCCTGGCAACGAAGAAAGATGAAAAAGACAGGCTGAGCAGAGGGAGAGGTGGAGGCAGGGCCCGTAGTCTGTATGTCTCCATCGCCTCGGCCCCTTCATCTCGCTGGTACCTTCTCGGGTGAGATTTCGCCCTCGGGTGAAGAACGCATAATGTGAACTTGGAACCTTTAACGAGCATGGCCAGTTTATGTGTGTGTTGTTTATATGACAGAGAGAGAGAAGGACAGTCCACAGGCTAACACCTATAAGAAATATAGGTATACTGGGTTGCCATCTTCCTTTAAAACTCCACAGCTGAGTGAGACAGAGAGAGGAGGAGGAGGAGCAGGGAGGAACAGGCTGGCCAAGCATGAAAACAGATGTCAGAGGAGACAACAGACTCTGAGGAAGAGACAGAGAGAAGGACAGAAGTGGGGAAACATTGAACTGAGATGGATGGATGGATGGATCATGCGATAGCTCGAGAATGGGGAAAAAGGGCCAAAACAAAAAAGGTGGGGGCGCCTTCCCCTTCCCCCTGCAGCACAAGCCTGTCTTTCTCTCATTCAAAGGCAGTTAGCCACTCTTTGATGTATCTATAATTAGTCCGTACACACTGTGAAGTGTTTTAAAAGAAATCAAATTGCAATGTAACACTTGAGCACTCCAAACAGGGGCTAACATGCTCCGGAGCGAGCAGCAGAAATTAATGGCGGGCCTGTTTGATGCGCTTGATCAGAAATGTATTTATTAACTGCAAAGGGGAGCAGTGATTAACCCGCAGACAGCTTGTTTTCTCTGGGTCTTCTCATGTGTCAAACGGTTCATCCCGCAAGGCTCCACTCTCCACCCGCCTGCCCATGCGCACACACCTCCCATCCCATCCCGCCGGACCACTTTCTCCTCAATTAAGTAGACGGCATGTGCCCGTTAGTGTGTGTACGTTTTGCGCGCGTGAGTGTGTGCACGCTTCTGTGTGAGGGAGAGAGCAAAACAGACCACTAACAAGTAAGACGAGTATAGTGGCTGCCTTATGTATATGGGAGGTGCACATCTGTAGGTGGGGAGAAGTTTGAGGGCATTTGATAAAAAAAAAAAAAAGGCTTTATATGAACAATGCTCCAAAACAAAAATATATAGTGCAAATATATAGTGTTTTTAAAAAGTTGGGAGGGTGACTATGTATATGTTTGTGTTGGTGTCAGGTTGGAGGAGGTGAAGGAGTTTCGACACTGATAGACAACAGAGGCTGGGATGGCCTCTAGGGAGACCTGACAATGGCGTATTTGAACACACTGTAACTTGAAGTGAACACAAGGAGTCTTTCAAGTCTGTTTTGATGTTATCGTCGCCATACTGAATCTGCTATATATGCACATATTGTCTGAGTGTTTTTAAGAGGGCCTTCACATGACAGGGATATCACATAAAAGAGAGCAGTTAGAGCCTTGTTGAGGCCTCTACTCTAAACACACACACACACACACACACACACACACACACACACACACACACACACACACACACACACACACACACACACACACACACACTTACACACCTTGCCACTGAAGGAAACACAGAGAGACAGAAAGATACAAATAGAGAGAATAGCTCTTCGTCACACAGGGAGAAAGCCCAGGAGATTGTGAGGCTGTCACGGACAAAACACTGCATGAATATTTAGCAGCTAAATTAAAATTACAAAATACTCAACAAAAAAAAAAAGAGTAGGTGAAAGAGGAAGAGAGAAAATAAAATATTCCTGAAAACACCGGTGGGAGAAGTGCCCACCTTTAATCCCCCACTAGCCACTTCCTCATTGTGCTGCCTCCCTCCTCCTCCACTACCTAAGAATGGAGTGTGTGTCCTGAACAATGTAGAATGTAGGAGGGAATCCTTCAGATCAAGAAACCACAGGCACTGTTAAGTAAATTACAGAGAGAAGTAGTGGAACTTAATATAGTGTAATAAGCTTGGCTATAGACTGGCTGTAAATACACGCATGCTTATATATAGTTATATATACTTATGTATATACTTATTTTATACACTTATCTGCTGAATTTGTTTAATTACGACACACATAGAAATATGAGCCAAAATATGTTGTCATTTCTTATAATAAATCATTATTATTAGTAGTATTATGTCTTTATATTTTCTATTGCAAAAAAACACAAACAACGTATATTTCTTCCCCCTATATATTAACTGTAAATACTCTACAACCACATCACATCTCAGTAGCTTGAATCTTTACATCATATAATTTATTTATGTACTATATGTGTCAGTATACAGTTCAGGACTAAACAGAGTGGTACTGTTTTCATTGCTTTACTGTATGGAGGACAGGTCAAACAGTAAGTACTGACCTAGCAGGGTACAAACAAACTCATGATAACTTACCATCATAGTATTGGCTATCTGAACACTGAAGCTTGCTGGAGAACAACTTGACACACTGTCGGCCCATTTAGCTCAAGGGTGCAGTTATAAAGCCAACAGGCTGGACAAACTTTTATTTTCCCCCTCCCCTGTGTACCATTAATTCTTTTAAATCCGCTTCCCTCCCACCGTCCCTCGACCTATCCTCTGTCGTTCCTAAAGCTGCGAGATCTGCATGCTACACAGCAGACCTGCCTTAACAGTACCACTGTTGTTGTGCTGCCATCCCTAGATTGAGCTATCCAGCGTTCTCCTTTGCCCCTCTTTCCCTCGCATTCTTGATGTGAGGATGAGTAGAGGAGGTGGATACTGCCCAAGGACAAGGATGAGCCAGATTGTTTACAGAAGCAGTCCTTTTTCAAAGAAACCAAATGCTATTCATTTTTAATTGTTACACGATGTTTCACATGCCCATCTCCCTGAGGTGACCAGTCTTGTACTGCTCTGCATGTTTGTATTTACATGTATGTGCGTGCGGGTTTGAGCATGTAGTTTTTTTAACGCGACTATCGTGCATGCATGTATGCATGTACTGTTTGTTCTGTAGCATTGTAAACTCAAATTTGAGTCTGCATAAGAGATGGAATATGCAGATTTTCCAGAATGAACATGTGTGAGAGTGATTGTGCTGACAGGAGCGTATTGTGTGTATCAGTGTGTCTTTATGTCAGTGGGAGGTAGGAAGGATAAGTGGAAAACTACAACACTCACCAGCTCAACGAAAGACAGCCCTCCGTAGCTGTGGGCCATGATGAAGACATTCTTGGCAGCGGCTTTGGACACAAAGTTGTCCCACACGTATAGCACGTGTTCCTCGGAGGAACCATTTTCCTGCAACACACACACAAACACATGTTAGATCCATGACCAAATAGACTGAAGGGAAACATTATGAGCTTGAACTCTGTCAACAAACTCTGACAAGTAAGCCGCGCAATTAAGAAACATTTATGGTGTCCAGCCAATGAGACTTAAACATCAATAGAGTTGTCAGACTCTAAGAATTTAATGCTGCAGAATCAAAACTGGCACCCCCGGGGACAGCCAAAAAGAGAGGTATAAAAAGAGAAACCAAAAAAAAAGTGGTGGTGGTGGCCTGAGGTGATTTCTATAAAGAGCCACACTTCAGCAGATCAATAAGTCTTGCATATTGCAAATGCCCTAAATGTAAAACTCAATAGCCTGGGAGACGTAACGTTTAAATCTTAATTTGTACCCTGTTGCTGAATCGATGATCCATCTATACACCAGTAGAGGCATAATGGGACGACGCTAGGGGAAGGTCAAAAGAAAAAACAATAGAGAGAAGATATACAAATGCATACGAACAAATAACATACACGCACGTAGCGTTGCACACACAATCCACAAATAAAAAACCTGCATTTGTCCTCTTCTGCACACATGCACGTGCAGGACACACACACACACGTAGCTAGAAGACATGTTTAATTAACCAGAGATGCAAGCGCTTATCCAGGGCTGGAGAGAACAATAGTAAAAGTACAGGCGGGAAAAGGGCATCCGTTAATGAACTTGTGACATTGATTTTAGACTTTGATTTCCTATCAAACTGTCTGGTTCACAATAGAATTCAACGATACATTCCCACAAGAAGTTGCACTACACATGGCTCTGCCGTGTATCCACTGTTTGGATACACGGCAGAGAAAACAGACACATGGCCTAAAGAGAACGTGACCTAATCTGTCAATTGAGTGTCAAACTCTTCTGTGTGACGCCAAAACAAAAAATTAGTGATGCGAGGTAAAGGACAGAGGAAGCAACTTAAGAGACAATCAGGTTCGTTTCCATAAATGTGTTTGTATTTTGCTAAGTGAGACGGTACATTATTACAGGGAGATAAAGACTTCAACAGTCGCTCTCATGAGGATACACACCGAGAGGAAAAGTTTACAACACATCGACGAAACCCAAAATATGGTCTTTATTTTTACAAGAAAGTATAAGACAGCTTGTGATTTGATGAGACTTTTTCTGTGTGTACAAGTTTGTGTGCATTGTGTGTGTGTGTGTGCTTGTGCTGTTTGATGATGTGCTGATGTGTGTTTTTGTTGCAGTGTTTGTCTAGAGGTAAATTAACCTGTCAGAGTGTTTGTGTTTACTGCCAGATTAGCATGTGGGGGTTGGAGTGTCAGAACCTACTTCCATTCACAGAGCGTGATGCAAGAGCAGGCAACTCTGCTCTGCCCTGCCCTTCTGCCACCACGGCTGTGCGTGTGCTTGTGTATATGTGTGTGTGTGTGTGTGTGTGTGTGTGTGTGTGTGTGTGTGTGTGTTTGTGTTATCGGAGCGGCTGGCTGCTGAAGCAGAGTTGTCTGTCTGAAAGGCTGTGGCATCAAAGTGCTTTGAAGTCTCCCTCCTCTCTCCTCCGCCATGTCACCCTTCATCTGCGAAGCCCATTTCATTAGCCTTCCTCCCTCCCTCCCTTCCTCCCTCCTTCTCTTCTATACCTTCAACTTCTCCTCTACCAATTCCACCTGTTCTTCTCCCCCACGTCTCCAGTTTTTGTCCACTTTTCCAACCACGCTTTAGTGACAATGGAGACATGAGGCAGGGTTGACTACCGTACAGGGCGTAGCACCTTTATGCACGTGTGCACATGTGTATGTATTTCATATCAGTTACTTCCAAAATTGTTATAGAAGCTACAATGGGACTCAACACATACCTCCACTAAAGGCAAAACAGTGCCCTTGTGAAACCACAAAAATTCACTCTCTCCAGATTTTATAACATTGATCTCATAGATAAAGGTTCCCTAAATGTGTCCGATTTTTTCATCATGATCCATGAATTATTCCCTGGGAAATCAATGAAAATGTAGAAAAATCTTGCAATGCTCAAGAAAGTGAAAAAACAAATGGATCCACACCCTGATATGAATCTTCATCAAATTCTAGTGGGTTCTTTCCTAACACACACCGCATCCTTCCAGCTACAGTATTTTCATGGTAATCTGTCTGGTAGTTTTTGCAATATCACTACTGAAAAACAGACATTCAAACTAAAAAGGCACTCAATAGAGCTCATACCTTCGCCAAGGCCCGACAGTCCCCTTGAATTCAATACAGCTGCACCAACTCACACAAATTCATAGATATCAGTGTCCTAAATGTATTTTTATGTTCACCAAGTATTCGCTGGGAAAACAGTGAAAATGTGAAAAAGAATGTTCTGGGTTCTTCCCTGACCCATAACGCATCCTTCAATCAAGTTTCATGGTAATCTGTCGGTTAGATTTTGTGTAATCCTGCTAACTAAAGAATTAAACATTGACAAAAACATAACCAAAAACGAATAACACCTGAAAAACTAGGATTTTTCGGTCAAGGTAAAAACAAGAGGAGGGTATTTATTGTTATACTGTGAATAACACTCCTAATTTTCAAAAACATATTGCGTGCTTGATGTCGTGATGGTGGCAAACAAGTTCCTCCCCGTGCTCCTGACTCCATCACCCAACCTCACACACAAATATACACACAACAACAACACACTATCTTTGCCTGCACCCTCAGCGGCAGGCGACAGAGTGACTGACTACCTGGCATGGCAGTGTAGTGAATTATCTAAACAGCATTTGCATATTGTAGCAATTATTTCCTGGGGTTAATTAGCTGCAGTGGAACACACTGCCCTGCGAGACCGGCTTCCTGTCACCGGCTCTCACACAGTATCTCAGCTTATTTATTTATTTGTTCACAGTTCCCCCCCCCCAGTTTGTTTGTGTGTATTAGAGTGTGTGCATGTGTGTTTGTGTGCTGTGAGTGTGTGTGTGTGTTTGTGTGCTGTGAGTGCATCTGCCAGCACTGTCAGAGTTGCATCCCAACTGCACACCTGTTGCCAACATCCTTCAGCCATGACTGTCAAGGGACACTTGAGGGAGTGCACTGTTTGTGTGTGTTTACATACATAGGGATCCATACTGTCCCCGCAGAGAATATAAAACACAAATCTGCTCCCGAGACAGTCTCAGGACCAGACAGTCTCCAGATGCTGACAGCTAACTATTATCAAAAAGAAATAAAAATGGTGGGAGAGCCAGAGACGAAGGAGCAGAGAGGGGAGATGCACAGATAGACAGAGGGAAAGTGGAAGAGAGAGAGAGTTAGAGAGAGCCGTACACATTATGGTGGGTATACAGCCTATCTCCGTGAGTCGAGCAGAGGAGAGGAGTCTGACAGGTTCAGCTGTTGAGTTGCAATTTACAACCCGCACGTGGACGCGCACGCGCACACACACACACACACACACACACATACAAATGCACACAAACACTTTTAGGACATTACATAGCTTTAAATTCACCAAAATGATAACCCCTACTTGCCAAATCCTGACCTTAACATAACCCTTACCTTAAAGGTGCTTGTAAGCTTTGCTACTACATCAGCACTAACAGCAGTTAAGTTTAGTTTAGCGTCAAACTTCCTTCCTGTACTCGCCAAGGACTGTCTCCAGCAGTGGAAAGCAACAGCATTCAGTAACGGTAACCTTTGTGTTGCTTCTATTTGCCTCTACTGAAACTCTACCGGGGTGGCAAGATGGTGCAGTTGTTGGCACTGTCCCCTCACAACAGCGAGGTTCTGGGTTTAAACCTGATCCTTGTTTCTGCAAGGTCCTTTGGCTTTGTCCCACAGTCCAGGAACTTGCAGCTTAGGTTAATTGGAGACACAAAATTGTTCGTGGTTGTAAATGTGAGATTGAATGGGTGTTTCCCTCTATATGAGCACTGTGATGCACTGGGTGTCCTCGCCCAAAGTCAGCTTGGATTGGCTCTTTCCAATAGAAGAGATATATACTGTAGTATAGTCCCTTTCTGAGAGTGAGTTACCGTGATGTCAAGCCTGCCCTGAAGAAGAAGCGCTACAAAGAGGGTTTAGTATAATCACCACCTGCTGCCAGGGAGAAACCACAGTTGGCAGCAGAGAAAACTTACAAACAGCCTCTTTAACCAATGACCCCAAAATTATCTTTTTCACAAACAGGTACATGACTTTAGTCCCCGTTTGGACAAGCTGATTTAGAGGTCTCTAGTCGGAAATTAGTCCCCAAAGGTAGCTAATCACACACACACACACACACACACACACACACACACACACACACACACACACACACACACACACACACACACACACACACACCTGCATGCATGCAAACCGAACTGCATTTATTGTCAGTCATCACGACCTCTAGTGCAGACAGCTCCCTGTAGTGCAATCTTGTGTAAGTACCTTCATCACACAGCTTGCGCTTAAAGTGATATATGCTCAGCGATTGGACAGCTCAGTCAGTACAGTGAGGATTCTGCCAAACACAGCTTTGAGCGATATACTGTATATATCCATTTTTCCACAATACAAAAGGCTACAGTGAGTAAACGAACCAAAATCCCAGCTTTAGGCAGGTTTCTGCTGAACGCTGATTATGTGTTAAAAACTGATGTCACCATTAAAACTGCTACACAACCTGCACGCAACTTTGTGAAGAATTACCTATCCCACTTTCAGTCCATAAGTGGTTCCAACTGTTGAATGTGTTTTCCTTCCAATTGTCTAGTTTCAAAAAATTTGTTCAATTTAGCTCTTTCCACTACTTACACAATAACAGCTCACCCTCTGTTCCAATGCCACACATAATTGCCTGCACCCTTGAACACACACAAACACACACAAAGAGGCATGCTCCAGGTCTGAATGCACACAGACTATAACTCACATGCACACACACACACACACACACACACACTCCTGTTTCTTCAAAAGTTGTCCTGTCCAATACTTGCCCTGTGTTTATTCATTGTAATGAGAAGCAGAAAGAGGAGAGCGGATGAGAGGAGTGTGCTGCAGCCAGAATAACAGCCCCAACGCCAACACAAACCCAGCGTCTGACCAACACAGGAAACAATGAATCTAACAACATCAACACACTCTGACAAACAACCGCTTCAGACCTCCCTGCTCCTCCCTTCTGCTCCTCCTTCCCGGTCGTCCAAAAAACACACAACTTTAGAAAACTTCTGAGGGAGCTGGGACTTCTAGTCTAGGAGACGGTGAGAAGTGTGGACCGGACGGAATCTAGTGGATAAGGGCCATTCTACTTTTTACGCTCAGGAAGCTTTCAGCTGGAGCCAGAAGTGTCAGGACAGTGTCACGGGATGCCTAAACAACTTTATTGGATTTGGGCTCTTTTACCCGGGTGCACTGGTTCCAATCTCCCAAAAATGTCGATAAGTATCTTAAGGTGTCAGTTGACGTAGAGTCAACAGAATCACACAGCACACACAAAATATATAATTTCAGGGTTCCTTCCTGCAAAGGAAGAGGCAGAAACAAATGACTCAAATTACAGAGGAGCTCTCCTTCAATAAGTCACAACAAGAATACCCAGACTCCTATAAACTCTGTCTGACCGATTTCAATCTCTCAGTCCCCTCCTGCTCTCAGGCCACTGGGTAAACCCACATCCAGTCATTATACACTTTAATATATCCTGGTCAGCACAGGGCAGGGTTGTTTTCATTTGGCCTAATGATTAAATATTAAATAAGCAATGTTCGTAATTACATGTTAGCAAAGAGATTATTAGAGCGAGTTAGTCCCTGTTTGTGTGTGCGTGATTGCGCACATGTCTCTGTGCACACAATTAAAAAGTGGACCGCGGTGACACCTGTTTGCAATTGCGTTCTAATCAATGTCTGGGATGTGAACTCCTTCGCAATCTCTTTTCCTTTTTTTTTTTTAACTTCCTTCCCTTCTCGTCTTTCTTTCTTTCTTTCTTTCTTCTCTGGCTTTTGAGGCAGACAGACAGAGAGCTGAAGTTAGCAAGAAGCTGTCTGCGAGCTGATGGGTCTGCGAGAGTGGGGGGAAAAGGCAGCTATGGAGCAAATTAGCGGCAGAGATGGGAAAATAATGACTGTGGCATTGTGGGTAATTAGCAGGTACGGTGCCTATGGAGAGCTGGGAATATAATGATGTGAGAAAGAGATGGAGAAAAGGGAGAATGAGGTGAAAAACGTGTGTAAGACTAACAGAAGTGGGAGGGGGGGGCGACTGCACAAGCGCGTGAGTGTGAGAGAAATGTATGTGGAGGTGTGTTATTCAAGTGCACAGTGAGGGGATGTACAGTATGAGGACAGAGACAGAGTGAGAGAGAGAGAGAGGGAGAGAAAGAGAGAGCAAGAAAGAGAGAGAGAAAGAAAGAGAGAGAGCAAGAGAGAGAGAAACAATGGCGTACATGTCATCCCACGTGCAGATTAGCGTGCTCAGACTGTACACAATAAAATAGCATGACCTTGGCGGGGTCAGCCTGCTCTGACAATATTTGCCGGGGCATTGTTTCAAATCAATAACTCATTAACAAAGTACAAAGGAAGTTGCTGTGGGTTTGTGAGATTCTTTATTAGAAAAGAGCGGCTGCGGGCCAGAAAGGTCATCGCTGTGACATCTCGGCTAGCCTCGCGCTGCCGCCCGGATTGTCAGGTGAAATTACTGCGAGCCCTTAATTGACATAAGGCAAAGGAGAGCAGGCAGGCAGACAAGGCTGTGTTTGTTCCAGTATGACCCCGAGGTGCTGTGTGTGTGTCTGCGTGTGAGTTTGTGTGTGTGTCTACGTCTTTATTCGGGTCAGCCTGTATCCACAGCAGGGTTGTGTGCAGAGATAGAAGAGAGAGAGAGAGGGAGAGACAGGGAAGGAGGGAGGGGGCTCAGAAGGAGGGGAGGAGGTGCGAGGGAGGGCAGGATGGATGTGTTTGATGGTTGACCTGACTAGAAGATTGGGAGCAGGGATCTGAGACCAGCTACACTTGTTCTGCCTTGAGCAAACACGCAAACACACAGGTATGCATCCACACACACACCGAAGTTGTGTGCTACACATTCACAGACATTCAGAAATGCTCGCACACACCAGCAAACACAAAATCTAACTGACTAACGGCCCTTTAAAACTTTGGAAAGTCAAACACACTCACTTATACACTAAATTCATATTCGTACGCTAAATTAAAACATACCACACAGCCTGGTGTACTTGTACAGTTGCCTTAAACATGGAAACAAAGCTCATAGAGACAGAAACACTTGTGCACTACTCAAATCGTTTTTTTTTCTCGAGCACACTCAACCCCAAATATAAAGATGGCATCACGCCAATTTGTTCTCTGCAGCATGTAGGTCAGCTGCCCCCTGGCCCTGGTCATTGACCGCTCCTCTGACCAAGTTCAGAGGTTAATCAAGTCCCTACCTGTCCTTGGAAATGCTGAGCCTCACCTTCTTGGCACGACCACAGGCCAAAGGTCAAATAAACCCTGTCTGTATAATTGCTTGTGGGCCACACATTGGGGCAAAGGGGTGAAGGTGACAAAGAGCAAAAGCCCGGTCCCATAGAGAAACACTGTAGAGCTGTGTCAAATACAATTACCGGTGTGTGTGCCTGTGTGTCAATGTCTTAATGTTTATAATCAGGTTTTGCTGTGTGTGTGTGTTTGTGTAGGTGTGTGTGTGTGTGTGTGTGTGTGTGTGTGTGTGTGTGTGTGTGTGTGTGTGTGCAAGTACATTAGTGAATCCTTGGGATGTTCTGTAGTACAGTTAGAACATGGGGATAGAGGACGTCATCTGCTAAGCACAGACAAGGACAAGGATCTCAGCCTGCCCCTGCGGACAGCTGCAGCTGGGAATAATGGGTCCTGGAGAGGCAGGGGCTTAATAATGGATACTCAGTCCTTTAGGAAACACACCCTGTACAGTCCACAAGTCAGACAAGTATGAGACACGACAAGACCCCCTGTTTAGCCTCTTAGACGCCAGGAACTTGGAGGGTACGATACTCAGAGGAGTCCTGCATCTGCAATGAAGGCAGAAAAACTAAAGGGATGATATAAAAAAATGTGTCTTGTTTTCTGGATCTGACATTATATCTAACCAGACTAGAGATGAAACGGTGTGATAATTTTGTATCACGATTATCAAGGTTATCAAGGTTATCAATATTACAGTGGTGTTGTAATAACTATGCTAAAAAGGTTAAAAACATGAGCTAAATAATACATTTATTAGAAACTAAAATACTGTTGCATCATATAACACCAAATCAAATGTGCAACATTACCACTGAAGAAGGAAGGCTAAAGAATATCATGATAATGCCAAAGAAAGCAAATGTGTTTTCCAATGTTCGATTCCCCCTGTCCACAGATTCTCATTTGGACATTCCCCTTCCGGAGATTTCAGAGTTCAGTGCATGTCTGAGAGTAGCTCTGCTAACTTCGGTTAATGCTGGACAGTATCAACCAAATCATGACGTTAATTACGCTAATTAACGATTGAAACGGTACAACTAATCGTCTGGAATTCTACAACGACATAACATGAAACCGGTAATCGTTTCAAACCTGTACCAGACTTAAGGGTAAAAATGATTTACCATAAAAGAGTTAAACAACGCCTTCAGGAGTTCCAATATTATTTTCCTCTATTGTGTTGTGATTGTGCCAAATGAGTAATTGCAGAGAAAAGCAGCGAGATGCGATTGTGAAAGCATTCAATGTCCTCCACTCTCACTCATATACGCACATCTCATTCATGAAGTTGCACTGAAGCTGAACATAGAGGGAGGAAAAAGACCAAGGCACTGCCTCAATCGGCTGCTTGAAGCGAGGGCCTCTCAGTCTACACCTCTCGCTGCACATTTGAGAAAAGTACAATGTGAGATGTTAAAAGGAAAAGCATTTAAAAAAAAAAAAAATAAGGGAGAAAAGTATTCAAGTCATTTATAAAAATAAGTGGTGCTTAAAAAAAAAAGAAAAAAAAAAAAAGGCGAAGCTCTGTTTTTTGTCCCCCTTGCTCTTTTTTTCCCCCCTTCTTCTTTCCAGGGCCTGCTGGCCTAATCCCAGCCAGCCAGCCTTGGGTGAACTCTTTGGAAGCTTCTTAAGCCCATGAATGTGCCTTTTGTTCCTGCCATTCCTCCGCTTGGCTGACAGAAAATAGCTAACTGGATTACTGCTAAAATTCAGAGTAAAGTGAACTCCCAAACTTCTATATGGCAAAGTGCTAAGAAAGTAGCCCCCCCCTCAGCCCCAAAACCCTTCCACTATCCTCATCAGCATCCCTTCGATCAGACGTTCTATCCCTCCATTCCTCCTTGTGTTCTCTCTTTCCTTCCTCAACCGACATCCCCCCTTAAAATGGCCCAGTGTGCGATCTGGAGCTAGAGGAGAGGGATTAGATAAGGTTGAGAGGTTGCACACTATGAACCCAAGGCTAAAAAGTAAGAATCCTAAAAGCAGTTAAGAGCTTATTAATGTGTGTAAGGAAGCGTATTAATCAACTCAACTCTATCAGGGGATTGGTGTGTGTGTGTGTGTCTGTGTGTGTGTGTGTGTCGGTGTATGTGTCAAATCTTTGTGGAAAATAAAGTAGTAAAAAAAAGATGTACAATATAATTTTATGAGTCTCAGATGTATAAATACAGAGCGAGACAGGTGTCAATTCAAGCTTAAGGTGTTTTTTTCTTGTATTGGATTTTATTATATCACAACAAGTAGAGCTATATATTTCGGTGTGTTTGTTTCTGAATGGCTGTGCGCAGGTGGTCCAGCAGCTCAGCGGGAGTTAGAGTGAGAGGTGTAGTGAATAAAAAGACTTGGGTACGTGTGTGTGTGTGTGCGCGCACGTCTTGGGTGGGTGCTGTTAAAAAAAAGATGAAAACAGCCCAGCTAAAGAGGTTTGATTTGATCCACCACCCACCCCGACTAACAGAGGTGAAAGAGAAAGACACACACACTCACACACACACATACACACACACACACAGGCGCATGTCTAAACCTTAGTTCCTTTTCTACCTCCTTGACTCTTTTGTCCCTCAGTGAGGGCACCTTTGGATATCTGCATATGTGTTTATGAGCATGCCTGTGCGTGTGCGTGTGTGTGTGTGTGTGTGTGTGTGTGTGTGTGTGATGGCTTATTCTGGGTCGGACAGAGGCACAACGGTGGAGAGTAACACAGTGCAGGAGGCGGAGTGGATGATCGCGGCGAGGTCATACACACCCAACATCCTTCTGAATTCTGGGTCAAAGGTCAAAATTCAAAGGGCACCAACACAGAGCCAGCCTGATCACTCATTAATCTTTATCCCGAGTCCCCCAATCCCCGCATCTGACGACAAGTGTATTTGGCCGGAAAATCTAAACCTTCTACATGACCCCTGTTTTTTTGGTTAATGAGGATCATTCTTATTTTAATCTGCCGGTATATATACATATAAATATATATTCTAAAAGAGAGAAAAGTGACATGGCACTAGGCTGGTGCAGTATTCGCCTCAGTTACGCATCACAAAGAGTTGTGAAAACCCGAGATTGTTAAACTGAGCAGTATTCAAGATTCAGGTCCATGTTGACACGATTGGATCACACATTTTGTTTCTGCAGATTTGTCAGCTGCACATTGATGCTGAGGAATCTCCCGTTTTACCACATCCCAGAGGTGTTCTACACATCTGGTGACTGGGGAGACAAGTGAAGAACGTTGTCATGTTCATGGAACCAGTTTGAGTTCTTTGTGAAACTGTGCATTATCATACTGGAAGTAGCCACTTAAAGATGGTACATTGTGGCCATGAAAGGATATGCATGGTGAGCAGCAGTGCTAGATGGGCCGTGGCACAGTTGTATAGAGCAGTTATTTGAGTTATTGTGGATTTTTCTTTTTTACACCATTCTGAGTAAACACCAAAGACTGTTCAAATATCAGGAGATCAGTAGTTTTATGAAAACCAAAGTCACTATGATCATCTTTTTCTTATGTATGATGTTAAGCATCTGACCTGCATCAGCAGGATTTTATGCACTGCACTGCCGCCATGTGATTGGCTGACTGGATGATTGCATGAATAAGTAGGCGAACAGATGCACCTTATAAATTGCTTGGTAAGTGTATGTATATGGAGACAAAGATAAATTAATGTGTGATATAGGAATCAGATGTGGAGGGCTTTTTTGCATTCATATAAACACACTCACACACACACGTGGTTGTACTTCTATCTTAGTGAGGACAATCTTTGGCATAATACATTCCCTGCCCCCTTACCCTTACCCTAACCATCCAGACTAAATGCCTAACCCTCACCCTAACCTTAACCTAATTATAACCCTAAAACCTCTAAACCCTCAAACAGCCAATTGAAAAAGTAAGGATCGCTCAAAAAGTCCTCACTTTACAGGGTCTATGCTTAAAATGGTAAAAAGTACAGGAACACACACACACACACAAAAGGGAGGCATAATCATAATTTAGCAAACTCAAATGCAATAAGCCTTACGTTTTAAATTCTTAAATTTGCTCATGTAAAATGTAGATGCAAGTGAGTGTGACTACATCGCTGTAGACAACATGATGGGCTGTTTACCACAAGGCCTTCCTGTCAGAGAGTGTGAATCGAGTTCATCAGCTGAATGACGGAGGAACAGCTCACATGTACAGTCAGGGGAGGGCTGAGAGAAACACCCTGTGTTGACAGCTCACACACCCACTGTTAGTCCCACAGCAGCACTGACTCCTGTCAGACACCAGACACTGACGTACACTCACGTGCACTGACATTACTTTGACTGAGCTTAATTTCCTGCAGACTTACTCTAACCTTAACCAGAACTAATACTTGCTGAACCCTAACCATTATCCAAACCTTATAACGAGTCTTCACCTTAAAATCTAATGATTTATGTTACGGTGGCTTTCTCTGAGTCACCTAAAAGTGACTGTGTCAACAGATTTTAAGTCCCCACAATATTATTAAAACCTGGGTCACACACACACATGCAGCATTACTGTGATGCTACTGTCAGTATGACACAGTTAATCAATGAGGACACTTTTCTATGACACCCTGCATTAGAGAAAGGTGTAGATCATTATGTTTTTTTTATATATTTTAAGCTCTTACTGAATTAAAGCTTTTAAGATAAAAATGCTGGACCCTATTGGAGCAGTAAATAATGAATTTTCTTGGCAGGGGTGAAAGACGTCAATGAAGAGGATGACATTGTTTTAATTCCTCATCATATTTGTTTTTATGCAAAAGGTTGCTTCCTGTGTTTGACCACAAGGTAAACTGGCTGCGTAGGTGCCTCTAGGTGCGAGTGTGTGAGTGTGTGTGGGGGGGTGTACGATTAGGGGGTGTACAGTCAGTGTTGCATGATAAGAATTTTGCAGTGTGTTTGCACAGTGTGCGTTAGCGAGATAATAATCCCAGCGGTCAACAAGAGTGAAGGACCAGAGCTGCACTGACCAGCCCACCGTCTGAGAGAGAAAAGAGCGAGAGAGAGAGAAGGAGAGGAAGAGGGAGAGAGGGAGGAAGCCATGTGGTTAACACTTGCTCACTAAGAGGCGACTGGAGCACGGCCAACCTCTTCACACACAGGCTGACCACACAAGAGCCCCTCTTTCTCCCTCAGCCTCCCATCCTCCCTTCATCCCTTGTTGCCCAACATTTCCTTCTCTCGCTTCCTCGGCTATGGCTACATCCCACCCTTCTCCTCCTCCTCCTCCTCCTCCCTGCACCTTCTTCTCTCTTTTGTCTCTTCCAAACTTGCCCAAATCCCTCCCTCCTCTTTTCTCACCTAAGTCTCTACTCCTACCTCCCTTGACCCTAAACTGTCACTCTGTCCGCCCACCCCGTCATGTCTGTTTTTGATGAACATCTATCCCTCGGTCTCTGCTCGCCTTTTCTGCCTCTTCCCCATCTCTCCATCCCTTCCTCCCTCCCTTCACGCTCCGACTTACTCGTACAGGGATCCATTCGGTCTCTGTCTCCTTCTGCGGGTTGCGGTACTTCTCGTAGAATTCTCTCTTCTTTTTGCCCTCTTTATCGTCTTTACGTTCCTTCTTTTCGGCAGGTTCGTCTGAGTGTTCGGAGGCAGAGGGCAGGGGGTTGGACCTGGCTGGCTTCTCCACCTCCAGGTAGTTCTCGTTGGGGTTGAGCACCATCACACCATAGCCGTCCTAAAACAGATGAACAAAAACAAATGTGTATGAGAGACGTAAACTCCTGTATATCACATACTAGACCCACCTTGTATACCCTAATATTTTTTTATATATTCATTAATTTCTAATGACAATGTAATTTCTATTGACTATGTATACATATATATATATATATATATATATATATATATATATACACACACACAAACACACTCACATCAAATACATATAGCACACTGTATTTGTATAGAACTTTGAATAGTGCTTTAAAAAAAAGGTATCAAAATGTCAGAGAAGAGACAATTAGAGGTGTGTGTGTCTGTGTGTGTGTGTGTATCTGTGTGAGAGAACAATTTGTAAAAACTTTACACAAAGGGAGATTATTCTTTTTTTCTACTTTTTAATGCCAGAAATGCTGAGATTTTTTGTTCCTTTTGAAAATAACCCTAAAATGTAAATGTTTCATAAAAGTGTTTCTATATTTTTAGTGAATTGTTCTTAATATTTTTTTACTTGGAGAAAAAGCTTATATAAACTTTGTCAAACCTACTAGGAAAAGTCAATATAACACCACAGGTTAATCTACCTTGAAGCTCCAAAACGTGCTCAGTCTGATAGTGGCCCATGGTGTTAAAGAAGAAGGGGGATAACTGTGAGCAAATAAAACCGTAACAACACTTAAGGACGATTGTGAGATGACTGGGGAGGAGATGCAAATCCTGCCTGATAGAAAGGGCAGAGACAGAGACGGAGGAGAGAGTGTCACTGCAGGGACAAGCCTGAGAAGTAACCGGGGATTGGAATTCAGCGGCAGTGGTTTCAGTCGGTGAGTAGCATTTAGTGACTCCAAAGGCCAATTGTCACTTAATATCAAACCTGATCGATCCTACCATCGCTCAACAGAAGAGTTGGCCGCAACTGCATATGTATCTGTGTGAAACTTCCACAGACAGAATTAAAGATAAAAAGTCTAACATGTATTTAAAAAATGCGGAGAAAGTTTTCACATGTAAATACAATTTGTATTAATAATTCTAATAATATGTGCACTACTTCAAAATAGCAAAAATGAAAGGATGATTTATAAAGAGGGAAAATGTGAGAGAATAGAAACCCAGGTGGTTATAATAAGAATGACAGAAGGGAAGTGTATTGTGGAGAAAAGGGAAGTTTTTTTGTAGCCTTCAGTGACTTCTTCAACTTTGAAGCCATTTTAATTAACTGCGTTTATTGTCCCAAGCACTCTGAAACTAAAGCAGGAAACGGATGGATTCCTGTTCCACTTTAAGTCGAGCTTTTCCCACACAACCACCCAAGCTCATGTGTGCATGCCTGTGCAAGCACACACACACACACACATCACGCAGAAGACACACACACTAAGGAGAGGTGAAAGATATCAGCGCTGACAAAAAGACCTTTAGGAGACGTAAGAGGGAGTTAACTGAGGCAGCATAGCTCAGCTCCCACTGCAAATCGCCATCACTCACGCTGTCCTCTCAAGGCAGCACGTCTCCTCTTCCTTAATAAGTGTTAACACAATGTGCTTGTCTTGTGTGTATGTGTGTGTGTGTGTGTGTGTGTGTGTGTGTGTCCCTCCTGTGCCCGACGACATCAAACCTGCCATACACCCCTTCCCTTAGCACCTGCCGTGTGTTGACAAGAGCAAAATGACACTTTCACACTTGTTCAGATTATAAAATTAGTCGGATTCTCACTCGCTTCTGAAATTCAGACATGGCTACACTTTCCTTGCTGGATACATTTGCTTATTTATTATATAGAAATTATAAACCTGAGAAAACTAATATAAATGAGGAGAAAATTGAACATGAATGCACTGATTATCACAACATTTAAAGTATGTGTATTCAAAATTAATTGACAATTAAATAAATTAAAATTTACGGCAATTGTAATTCATATTTGGCAAGTGATTTAAGAATTGCATGTCCATGTAATAGTATGTCAACAATTTCTCAGCACATTATGTTTTTGCAGACATGGATTTGTATTAGTTTGTGTGTGTGTGTGTGTGTGTGTGTGTGTGTGTGTGTGTGTGTGTGTGTGTGTGTGTGTGTGTGTGCACATCAAAAAAGTGAAGTTAGAGCTATTGGCTGAAGATCTGTTAGAGAGACGTAATTCAGCCTTTAGACATCACAGAGACATTTGCCTGCAAAAACAGAAGTTCAGACCCACAAACGCACAATCAGACAGATGGGTTGCCGGATGAGAAAGAAATGGAAGGAGAGATCAGAGGAGGGAGAGGAAGAGAGGGAGACAGAAAAGGGGAGAAAGAGTGAAAAACAGAGAAGAGAGATTATAGATAGATTGTAAAATGATAAGACAGATGGATAAAACGTGGAAGGAGCCACAGAGAGACGTAGTCTAACCAGATCCACACCAGCTTTGTGCCACTGCCCACTGGTGGCAGCCTGATAAAACAACTGACAAGACCAGTTCAGCCTGTGGCAACATTATAAAAGAAATAAAAACCAATTAAAAATATCAATATAATATTCAATTAAAACTTTTAAATAATAAAAAGATGTAAAAAAATTACAGAAGGAAAAGTCCACTGCATTGTAAACATTTACTAAATGAAACGAGAGGAAAAACATGAAAAGACTCCTACTTCGACACCATCACCTCTTTGTGAGCGTTGCTCCTTTCCCCTAATCCAGACTCTCGAGGCCAAAAGTTAACACCATCCTACGTGTTCGGATGCTAACCCTAAGTGGCCTACAACCCTGTTTCGGCATCGCTGGTCAATAACCCTTCATGGCCTAAAACATACTAATGCTAACCTCAAGGGCCCCGGCTCCTGGCCTTTAGTGTCCTCATGCTAACCTTGAGTGGGCTGTAGCCCACGGCCTTTCCTTCAGAGAGGCCAACACACCTAACCGAGCTAACAGTGCTAACCCTTTCAGCTGTCCAGTCACCCAGAAGGACATTGGTGTATTTAGTCTGGAGGAAGAGGGCCGTTGACTTCGCCTCGACGTCGGAAGCAATCATTTACTCGAACACTGAGAGCTCTGTGTCGGTGTCGTGACAACACAGTCACTTCCTCCTCTTATTCTTCACTCCGTCAACCAAACATATAACAATGAGGCTGGTGATGGTCGACCGGGCACAACACAGAGACTGGGAAAATGTCCCTTTACATTTTTATAAACAATTTAACTGTAAATTTAATAATTTTCTTTTCTATTTTTTCTTATAAAATATTTAACTTATTGCAACTTGCTACTGTGCTTTGGATATTGCATAAACAAAGCCGATCTACATGCACACAATGACAAATGTTTGAGACAAAAACCAAACGGCACAACGTTAATGCTTTCCCAGAATCCCACAGAACCAACTTCTCCCACAGAGCTCATCTGTGACGGCTAAATCTCTCAGCCATAGACCCTCAAAGTTCGGTCATTTGGTCTTTGTGTTTCCAGCAAACTTTTAAGTCTCTCCCACACACACACACACACACACACACACACACACACACACACACACACACACACACACACACACAGAGACTGGGTACACCTGCTAAATCTGATCTTTGTGTTGTGATGTGCTGTCAAAGTGTGAATCTTACACAAATGCACACAGCAAACCTTGGGTCACGCTGCTTTTTATACTGCTAAATCTCTCTCACACACATCGCTAACACCGGGTCACTTTGCCTTTGTCCTATACACACACACACTGTGTCTGGAATAAAAGCAGACACACATGGTCCTCTGGTGTTGGGCCCGTCTTGTCTTCCCCGCTGCAGTATGCAGGCTAAGTCTCTTCCCATGCCCTGTGGGTGCCCCTGTGCCACCACCACACTGAGTCCCTGCCCTGGGGCCAGCGGTCAAGAGGGTCGCCCCGACCCCTATGAGGGGGGGGCACCCCGACCCCCGTCACCCCGCTCTGGACGCTCCTTAGTGCTCCTTTGTCGGCCTGTCCTGCACCAGATAGCACAACAAAGGCTGCCGCTGCTACGGAGACCAGGGCTTGTCTCATCATCGTGATCAAACCCTTCCTCTGACATTCAGGTTTGTGAAGCCCAAATACTCCTCGGTTTCTGCATGGGAAAAAATATATAATACGTAATATGTAATCTGTAATTTAAATATTAAGATATTATGCATTGATGTTTATTATTATAAAACCAGACCATACTGTGGTGCCTTAACAATAATGTCAATACTCTTTGATGACACTGTTGTGCCCTCTTTATGGTCAAATTAGACGCCATTTGTCCACGAGAACTTTGATGGTAATAGATCATTATTTCCCCTTCCAGCGTAATTTAAAAAGAAAGTGGACAGTGTGTATTTGTGTTTGTGTGCGTCTGCGTGCGAGTGGCTGCACGAGTGCGAGGGAGAGTAAATAAGATGTCCCTTTAAGACAGCAGCGCCTCTATTTTTCCAGTGGCGTTGTAATGAAATGAAATGTGTCTAATGTGCGGGAGCAGGGAGAGAGGCAGCCGGAGTGAGAGGGTGTTTCATCTGTGCGTGTGGAGCTCAGCGAAGCTTTGATGTGAGAGCTCTCATGTAGTGAGCAGGGCTTTGGGCACAGGGAAAAGGACAGCACTTGACAGGTACAAAGCATGGCTGATAGCGGTCACGGGTGCATGCAGTGAGGAAAGTGGATGGTATGGTCGCATGAATTTGAGGTTGTATGTGTGTCCGTCTGCTGAATAGAAGCATATAAATGCCCTCCTCCACATTACACTTGTACCTTAATGCATTTTTCTGTCCGTGCACATGCATCTTACATCATCAAGAGTCTATAGGTGTCCACTGAAATTGGCTCATGGGCAGCTTACTTTATTCCTTTGCTGTCGGGGGGCAGCTGCGATTGGGGCAAGTGGCGGCGCCCTTTTCTCCACAGCCCTCGCTCCACTTCCTAGTTTCGGCGACACGCGGCTCCTGATTCGCTACTCAGGCTTGAGTGACAAGGAGGAAAGGGTCACCCAGCATAGCATACCCAATGAGGAGGAGGAGGAAGGGAGGGATGTCTGCAGGCTACAGTTGGGTTTGAGATTTGAATGAAGCTCAATGGCTACACCATTGAAAAAGGCCAAGATGGAAATTTAAGCGTCACACTTTGCTCACAATTGAAGTTGCTAAGTGGCTGTTTACAGGAAGACAGACACGACAATAAAGAGGTATGACGGAGCGAGAGGGAAGGTAAATACAGTAATAACAAGTTCACACTCGCTCTCCCTCTCTGTCAGGGCCACCCTGCTCTGTGTGACCTTGTCTGTCTCAGTCTCTACGTGAGCCTTTTTTTTTTTTTTTTGCATGCAGGGCCCCTTTATCCATCCGATCCCCCTCTCTTCTCTCTCTCTCCCTCTTTTTTTCCCCTCCCTGCTCCCTTTCTCCCCGAGGCTGACATACCACACAGATCGCACAGTACTGTCAGATTAAGTCACGGTGCCCCCTTTCTCATTTTAACACAGCACCAGTCTGAGACCCCCCCATACCCACCGAGCACGCAGCTATGGTTCTGTGGGAGCTGAAGGGATGGAAGAGTACTTACTGTACCACAGAGGCTATGAAAAGACATATGTGGATCTTCGGGGTGATTTGAGAGGGGATGAGACGGGACTGTCATCGCCCTGTCAGCACAAAATCAATCATCCTCTTGATAACTGCTGATACCCGAGAGGCCAGACGAGTATTTGGCAGATCTAAATGTTAGTAAGCATGTATGGCTTTGGAAAAAAGGCAGCAAAAGGTTCAAGTTGGTGAGGAAAACTAACAAGGCTATTATTACGACTTTCTGATGAAATTACATGGCGCAAGTTGCAATGCATACACAACATTTATGGGCTCAACCTGCACTAGTTGGGACCTTGGTTTAAATCCCTGTATGTTAAAGCCATTAATTGAGCAGCCAACACAAATGTTTACACAGGAAAACTAAGACAAACTGGAGCTTCATCTCCCCACCTGCCCTCTGAGTTAATTTTGAACAAATCACCCACTGCAAGAGTGCACATTTAATTAACTTTCTTTAAATCCAACTTTTCACTCCAAGTTCAAAGACTGTAGTCGGCGCTCGCTTCCACTAATGTAGTCCCACACTAATTTGGTCAAAGTAAATAAGACTGTGGTAATGATTATCTTTTTTCTTGATCTTAATGAGCACAAATAGTTTGGGTCAGAAAGAGAAGCCAACCTCTCGCAGCCTCGTCAAATAGTCGTGTGTGTGTGTAATAGGCAACAGAGTTTTTAACCTTGGCATGGATGTCTGGGCTCATTTGGATATTGTTTATATGTGCAGCTGAATATTTATAAATGAGTTCAAAGTGGAGCAGTTGGGTGGAGGAAGTGGAGAGAATAGCACAGCTTCTGATCCCTGATGCCTCAGCTTCTTTTCATGCTCGCATTTACATTTCTTTCTCTCCGTTTCACTTTCTATTTCTCTCTCTTCCTGTCTCGCTCCACCCGACCTGTCTAATTTCAGCACCTTAGTCAAAAGGAGAGACATGAAGACATCCGCGCAAACACTGTTGAGTAACCCACTCATTGCGATGCCAAAGTCAGTTTACGTGGCAATTATTTACCACGCTCAATGTCTGGGTATCTGCGAGTTTGTTCAGCCACTATTTGTGCTCTACTGGTTGATCAAGCATCAGAGTGTCTGGACACACACACACACACACACACACACACACACACACACACACACACACACACACACACACACACACACACACACACACACACACACACGACACTGAAGCACACAGGAGTCGGGAGGCCTGCTTCATCTGCTCGCAGCACGACACACACAGAGGGAGGTGTTGGGCTGGGGGTTGCTAGATTGGGGGTGGATGTAGCATTAATCACCGTCCAGGTGGAAATTGTCAGAGCTATCGATTGTGCAAGTAAATGTTACACAAGTCATTTATCAATTTTTTCCCCCTCCCTGTACAGACTTGTGTGTCATTTGCAAAGACACAACTGTGAATGTAAACTCAACGACACTTTAGATTTCAGAGCTGACCGACTGGATGTGTGGTCGGCTCCGTGGCCACTTAGCAGATTGTTTCTGAATGTTTCATTGTGTTCTATTTTACGACAAGTCACAAAAAAAAGTCAGAAAATGTAATATGAGTCATGTCTCCTCCAACAGTGTTGCTTTGGCAAATTATCAAATCTGTTGCGTAACAAATTAACAATATTTCCAGTGTGGTTTAATATAAGAATACACTAACATGTGTCTGCCACATACACAGATACAGTGAGCAGGAGGAGTCCTCAGCCCACAGAGGAAAAGCTATGGGGAAATAAATACAGGAGGCTTATTCTGATGCCGTTAGCATTTTGATTTATATATTCTATATTGTCTCCCCTAAGCATACACATGTATTTTTAATGAGGGCACAGAGAGATATAGATCATGGAATGATAGGTGCCTCCCTGCCCTCCTGCCTAACTATTTAATGTATAAATCAGGGAGAGAGGAGAGGCGAGAGGGGGATTGAGAGCAGCTACAAAAAGAGGGAAGTCAGGAGGAGTGGAGGCATCCCAGGGGCAACCCTGTCCTGAAGGCCACTAATAACTCCACGGAAGGAAGGAAGGAATGAGGGAGACAAAGCCTGCATGTGAGTGACTACACAAAGGTGATGATCATAATGATGGTGGTTGGAAAGACGTTTCTGGCTGCTTTTCGATATCGGTAAAAATGAGGCATCTGACCTGCAATGACGATGAAATATCCAGCTCTGATTATCAATAATATTCCTAATAACAATGGGACTAAAAAGTGCACGTGCCTGTCAAATTGGGTGAAGTGGAGAAAAAAACAATACAAACCGTGTGAATTCTTAAAGAGCGCTGTCGATGAATGTTTCCTCTCCGCCATCTGGACAGGTAGTTAGTGCGTTAACACACATGAACACACACACTGTGGGTGCGAGACGCATGGCCATATGTACCGACTGAGCCAAGCGGGGTCAGCGGCAGGACACATCTAAACATTGTAGACACATGTATGCAGGCCTGTGTGTGCATAGACCTACAGGCATGTGCCCATCACGATGGTAAAACAATACACAAACACGTGCGTCAACAAATAGGAAAATTACAGAGCATCTGTTTTTAATCATTCATCATTACAGCTTAATATACTATGTGTATAATAGTTAATAGTTGAGATGCAGCATGTGTCAAATTCACATAGATTTGATAATAATAATGAGATAATAGATCATGAAGACATTTTGTTTTATTCCACACGTCTGCTCAGTTGTGTTGAAAAAATGTCGGTGGGCCGTTCGGAGTGTCATCTACCAGTAATCGTCATTGTGTGGGTGAATAATGAGACTGTGCTGTTGCGCTCAGGGTATTAATCTTACTGAACATCACAGGACCACTGTGACCTCCATGGGCCAAAGGTCAAAGAGGAATCCCTTCACCCCTGGCCTGTTATTGTGACCTCGTAGGGAGAGCCATGGAGAGAACTGGTGGTCCTGCCAATGTTGCTGACTGCTGCGTTGTGAGGTGTGTGTGTGATATTTCATGGCAAGTGTGACCTTTCATGAGATGAAATTTGCCATCTTACACAGTTTGTGTAAAATATTCATTTCTATCTGCAGCGGTACTGTACACGGTGAGAGTGTAACATGCTGTACTCATGAAAGTGGTAATAAATCTGAAGGCCATAGTATTAGCACACATAGACACGCATCCACACACACAGACACACACAAACACACACACTCCAACAGTCCGGGAGTCTGACCTCTCTCTAAGTGGCGCTGCACCACAGGTCCGTGAGTCATGGGAGGTCGCCACAGCCAATCAGGAGCTGTGTTTGAAGTGTGAAGGGTAAACACTATGGCTGCTCTGCTCTGCCATTTACTCTGCTTACTTTCACAGGATGTAACCTAGAAAAGAGGTGGTGGCAAAATATCGTATCTGTCCGTGCACGTGCGTGTCTGTGTGTTCCAGCACATTTTCCATAGTGTCATTACCACATGGCTGGGTTTATGCTTCACAGCACACACATGGAGCTACGCATGTATGTTGGAATCCCCTTCATCCTCTCGCCATACGGCCAAGTACACATGGAGAAATCCATGCTGTGGCAACTAAGCAAACCATGCATGGAGCAATAGACATTTTCCTATTAACCCGATGTAGCCTTCAAAAACGGTTGAAAGCAATTAACCATGGAGAGCGGCTGTAAAACACATCCTCTCTCTCCTCGGCTCTCTTTCACAAACGCAGCCCCCCCCCAAAACCCCGCCGCCGCCACAATCCTCACTAGAAGCTCTTTCAAATCTACCACTTTTTTAAGACCACCTGTTGTCTATTATTTTTACATACTGCTTTTCTCATAAATCATAACACTGGGTAATTAATCAAGCTGTCAAAACAGGGACCGGAGGTCACCTGGAGGGGTCGGAGGTGGTCGCAGGGCCGATGGAGGTCAGGGTCACACCGCATTCCTCATTATCAAGTTGGGATGGGAGAGGGGCCAGGCAAACAAAAGCGAAAGCAGATGGGGGGGAGGGAGGGAGGGTGGGAGGTTTGCAGATGAAAAAAAAAAAAAGAGGGCTAGAGAGACAGAGAGAGAGGGAGAAGGAGAAATTGACAAAGAAAAGTGAAAGAAGCTGTCAGCTGCCCTCAGATGAAGACAGGGGAGGCGATTCTGAGAAGGGAGACATCACATAAAGAGGTGGAGAGGAAAAAAAGGGAGGAGAGGAAAAAAAAGAGAGAGTGGCATGAACAAAAAGAACAAAAGAAATCTACAAGATGTTTCTACTGTATAGAGCTGAAATTGGCTGCGGAGAGGAGAAGGAGAAGAGAAGGATGCGGGATGGTGTGGATTCTTGGATGAGAAAATAGGGAATCAGCTGTGGAAGTATGATTGTTATCTTATTCTCTTTCCTAGCACGTGTGTGTGTGTGTGTGTGTGTGTGTGTGTGTGTGTGTGTGTGTGTGTGTGTGTTGAGGCAGACTGATATCTCTGTCAGAGGACTGCGTATCGGTGTCTCAGTGGGTTGAGAGCCAGTTCAGAGGACGGACCACGGGCCTAGAGTGGCATGTCACCGACTCCAAAATACACACTGCTGATTAGATCACACAGATTAGATTGACACCTACATACACACCTATAATACACACACACACACACACACACACACACACACACACACACACACACACACACACACACACACACACACACACACACACACACACACACACACACACACACAAAATTAAATTCCCATGGATAAAGAAGCTGTACAAATGTACTGTCTGTTCTCAAGTTATATGATCACCATCATTTCAGTGTTTTTTCTTCTGTCAACCTGGTTTACTCAGGAATATGAAGTATTTCATATGTGGCGAGATGTGTTGACAATCACGTAAAATGAATTATCTCATTATGTTGATGGGTTGACTAGGTTATGTGAAGTTGGGTGCAAAATCAAGCGGATGAAAAATAAACACCGGAGCAGGATGCTCAGGAGGCTGGATGAAAGGACTGTGACAGACGCCCGGAATGACGGAGAAAGGAAAAGATTAAAAAAAGAAAAAAGGGAACAATTTAAAAAGTGCAAATGCCGCGGAACTCCTTGTGCTGTGTTCACGTCCCCCCCCCCCTCCCCTGTGCAGAGCATGAATTCTCAGGCGTGGCTTGCTCTATCAAAAACATCACTCTTGAATGAGGCGCCGACCATTGCGCAAAATTAGCTGTCACCCTTTCCTCAAAATCTTTGTTAATCTTGTTTCCAGTGTTTGCGGATTTATCAGCACATGCATCAATGTCAGCTCCTTGGTTACTGAGCCGCACTACTTGGGAGAAGATATAATTAAAAATGTTTGGGGCGTGGGGGGGTGGGGGGAGTGGGGGGACAGGCGGGGAGGGCTGGCGAGGAGCGGGAGTGCGAGGAAAGAGAGGTGGGGGTTGTCTGGGAGGAGGAAGGTGAAGTCTTCCTCTCGTCTCCGCAGTTTCCCCCGGGGAGCCGGTGGAAGACGGAGCCAGTGATAACACTCGAGCGGGCTCGGTCGCCCCTCTCTTCCTCTCCTGCTCACTCTCTGGTATCGCCCGGGTCAGCGAGCGCTGCTATCTCTTTAATAATGCAAGTTCCACGGATCTGGCTGTGGTCGGGAAACTGGTGTCACCGTTAACAGCTGCTTGACACAGAGGAAAACAACAACCAAATGCATCTGTCCACCGATATCACGGCCTTATCAACCATTTGATGCACAACAAACCTACACAGAGGGTTTCACACATGGCTGAGGAGTGTGCATCTACACAACATGCATCATTTTGGAGAGAGCCACCGTGACATATTAAGTGCATCTGAACTTCTGTAAAATCTGTTTTGCATGCTCACTGACTTAAACTAACACACTTTGACATCTGTAGGGGCGGTGATGAATTACACTGTGGCACCACAGCTTGATCCTTGATAAGTTTCCAGCACATCTCTTATTATCATGTGGCTTTTCGAAAACCATTATTCACCCATCCAGCTCGCATCGAGGGACACGATGTGTTAGAAATTCAACGTCTGAGTCGAGTCCCTGTATCACTGATACGAACGCACACCTGACATGCATACACACACACACACACACACACACCCCTCAGGGAGATCGGTTGTGATGCGGTTGCGTCCCAGAGAGCCATGCCACAGCACCAGCAGGTTTCAGGCCTGCGTGGACAGAAGTGTGGCCACAGACATGACAGGATGACAGACACATGTTTAAAACATGATGCATAAATGCAAACCCCTGATGAGATGACACCTACCACAGCAGCCCTCAGAAGTTTGGGGTGTCAAAGAATGCAAAAATTGTGCGTCCCTTTGTGTGAAAATCTACCGCAAAAAATTGGAAAATTACCACCAGACACACTGTGTGTTTAAATGTTGTGTATTTGTGTGGCAATTGTCCTTGTCTTGACCACTAAAAGCCCTTCACAATACAGTTTTGCCATTCACACACACATTTGTACACATGCAGTGCATCCATGTGCCGCCCTTTCTCTTTCATACACTGCCGGCACAGACGTCAGGGTCCCTTGAAAGTTCCCTGTCTTGCCCGAGGACACTCTGGCACGCAGAATGGAGGAGCCAGGGATCAAGCTATCAACCCTCTGGTTAGCTGAAGACCGGATCTACCTCCTGGTCCACAGCCGCGTACAGCTGTGTGAATCTACTGTGGCCTACATGGGTGTTCACATCTCAGCATGCACACGGGGAAAGGAAGGGGTTTGCTGACGATACAGGATTTTCAGAGAGGCAAGAGGAATCTAATAGTTTTTCTCTCATTATGGTTTTCGGTCGCTGACTGAAATTCACACACGGGTCTGGGAGACAAGAGTACGGCTCCGCCAATGGCAGAGGCCGTGAGGATGGAGGGTGCACAGTAAAGTTGCCCAAACCTTAACCTCACACCATGTCTGTTACAACGTGTCAGCACTAAGCTCAGAGCTTTTTATCTACGCTCACATATGCTCCTCTTCCCTCCTCCGCAAAATCTTCGTCCACCCTCGTCTTTTTTTCCCTCCATCCAGACCTCTAAGTGCGGCGTGGCAGGTTTGGCTGGGAGGTCGCGTATTCCCCCTCTTCATTAGTGAGAAAATGGACTCTGGTAAACGCTTGTTAAAGCCCTTACCTACACTCCCCCAGTTAATGGGAGTGATCCATTTGTGTCCGTTTCTGCCTGACAAGGCTTTACTGGAAGATTAATAGTGCGGTGTCAGGCCACGGCCACCCTCTGTCCCGTTCTCATTTCCTTTCTTCTGGGACGCACACATGCAATAATGGAGCCCCGTCTTTTGTTGTAACACCATGATTAGCCAGGGAGGAAAAAAAGCACAGGAATGACAGAAGGAGAGAAAGAAAACAAAAGAAATATAAGAAAAAAAAAAACTCTGTCCTTCATGACATGGTACAAGTGTAGGTTTTAAGGTTGTGAATTACAGGCACTTGACAAGGGCGAAGTGATATTATTAATTAATCTCCATGCGAGGTGAAGAGAGGTATAATGGATCACTTATGGATATTTCCTGTGTTTTAAAGAATGGCTTTATCTTGGCTTGATCCAGAGAGAGGTCTTAAAAAAAAGTTGACGGTGGAATGTATGACAGAAAACGAGAAAAGGAGAGCGAGGGAGAACCATGGGAGAAATAATAGAGACAGAAAAAGAGACAGAAAAGAGAGAGTGAGAGTACGGAGAGGGGAGAAGTCCTTAAAGGGCCACCCAGGGTTTCGTCTATCACCCAGGCCCCCCAGCAATCCCTCTTCCTTTCGGGGATGACACTGTCAAGTGCTGTGTCCCTTCACTGGGTGAACAGGATAATCGCTCTTAATAATTACATGGACATTCCCGGGAAGTCTGTACTGTCCAGGAAGAACAATTTTTCAGATGAGAATCCTGTGGAGTAACAAGCCTGGAAATGTGCCACATAAACATAGAGTAAAAATATTGGAAGAATACTTTTTATTCTTGTATTTTATCTCTGTGGGTCATTTCTCTAATTTCTATGATGGGCAGACCAACAATCTGGTAAACACGCAAACAGACACCGACAGGCGACCTGCACTGGAACCCCCTCCTCACTACATCACAGTCGGTGCCAACGGAGAGCAGGGTGTTTCTCAATGCAGAGTATAGGGGATTGGGGCTGGTGGTGTCTCATTAAATTCTTGGGATTGTCTAATTGTCTTTCGTGGACCTCAGAGAGACTAGTACATTATACTCATTGCAATTAACTAAACAAAAGAGCCGAACCGCCCAAGCGCTGGGGACGAGGCTGACTGGGGGGAGCAAGCTGTCCAGCCGGGACCAGCACAACAAAACACAAACACACACACACACACACCATAGGAGAGTGCAGAGGAACACTAAAGAACACGAGAGAAGATATGAAGGAGAGCAAAAAAAAAAAAAAATTTGCTCTCCTTCAAAAAAAGTGGGAGGGGAATGAGTGAGGACTCAGACAGATCTTGGGATTGGCCAGATGTCAGAGTCGGGTGGGAGGTTGGGGTGAGACGGGGTGAGGCAAAAGAGGAGGAGGGTGTCTGTGCTCATTTGAGACGCACCTTTGTGCTGGACCTGTCTTGTTTACTGCACTACAGCTTAGCGGTGCGAGGGTCCTATTCAGGGTCCGGGCCTTTCAGAAGGTACTGAAGGAGCCCTTAAGCCCACTTAACTACCATTTTCACACACTCTGCCTGCTCTCCTCTTTGTCCTTGCCTCCATTACATCAAACGCAGGAACAAAGGCAGGGAACAGAAACTGGGGCTGGCAGAATGGCGCCCATCACAAATATTAATTTGAAAAGGTGTTGGAGAGTAGAATCTACTTTTATGCACAAGGACAACTTGGGATTTTTTTCCCTCCACCTTGTGGGGGGGCTCTTCGGGGGCCGCAATGAGCTTGGTTTTCAGGCTAAAGGGGAGGCTGAGGACTTGCAGCACAATTATCCAAGAATAAGGGGCTTGAGACGTGGCACACTGCTAAAGACTGAGCACACACAAGCGCAGGCACATGCATGCGCACTGCCTATTAAATAAGCTCCAAACATCAGGCCTCATTCACTTGCCAAACCTATGAGGCAGAAACTCAAAGAACACACACGGCTCATGTGACCGCAGCGCTTGGTGTACAACAGCTGAGGAGTAACACTTAGAAAAATATATATGATATATGGCATTGCAAAAACAGAAGGGAACATATACATGGAAAATAGTGGCATAAGAAAAACAATAGCAAAGCTACATATAAATATTAAGGTGTTTGAAACAGCACTTTCATTCAGATACACGTGATTGAAGTTTTTGAAATTTTGAAATTTGCTGGCATGTAAACTGATTTGTAAAACTGACCTTAAATTGACTGGTGGAAAGATAATTGTCTGAACTAGGGGCGATCCACAGTCCACCGCTCTTTTTTCCTATTATCCCAGAAACACACACAACTGCGCGCCCACACACACACACACACACACACACACACACACACACACAAACACACACACACATTCATGCAGGTGAAAGGAGCATGCATTTTCCATGGAATGCTGTTTCAGTCAGATCACATGAAAAAGTGGGGTGAAAAGTTTACCCTGCCATTACCCATCAGAAAAAAGGCGGAATGCCTCTTTCTGACATCGTCCAACACACACACACACACACACACACACACACACACACACACACACACACACACACACACACACACACACACACACACACACACACACACACACACACACACACACACACGCACACACGCGCACACTTGTAACAATTCAGTTCAGTGGAGTCATGGCCAGGGTAGGGTGGTATGTTGAAAAGCCCATCCTGTGTGTATCGACGGTGCATCGCTCTAATCTGCAGGATACAAGCTCCGCAGTCCCACCCCCACCTTCATCTCAGTCTGCCTGCGCTCCAGGTCTCGATGCTTGTCAGACCAAACCCTGGCCTGCCCCAGCCCTGGCTCTCTCAGCAGGCTGGCTCTCACCCAGCTACTCTGGCTGACCCTCCAAACATGTGGTCAACCTGGGCACGGCTAGCCCTCTCAGGTGTGGGTGGGAAAGGGTGGATGGAAAAAAGAGGAGAGAAGGAGAGAGGGAACTTAACTTTGATTAAATAAATAGATTTGAGATGTAAAAAAGATAAATACAAATAATGAATAAACAAGCTGCAACAGCATATGTACACTACAAGGTTGTCTCTGCTTGGTGCCGCAGTGGAATGTAGGAAACTGCGGTGTGTGTTTATGCATATGTGCTTACAATTACCAGCGTGTGTGCAAGCACAGGACCCGTCCACTCACCCACATAGGTATTCCTGAGAGGGAGGGGATGCAAGAGAGGGGGGGGGGGGTGTCCATTTATGATCTATGACAGAGCTGCCACTGCCAGAATCAAACCCCAGCTCAGTGGGGTGGCGGGCAGGCAAGGCAAAGCCACTTGATAGGGGGGAGGGACACTCCATTCACCCGTGCACCACCCCCCCTCCAAAAAACATACACACTTACAATTACTCATAATCTCCTTATGATGCAGGTCTATACGGTGGGTTTGCTGACATAACCAGAGAGACACACACACGAACGCAAGAGAGAAAGAGACAGAAAGGACGGTCTCCAGGTGTCCAGTAATGGTCGAGAGTGAATCGGTTTTTATTTTGTGATATTTTTCATCCACCGCACACTGAGGCTTAGACGTTTCACACAACTGCTTTGCTCCCAAGCGTCAAGAAGCATAATAAAGAAATAAAGACAGGGTGGATAGGGGCTGAAAATAACAGTTGAATCCACTGCATTTAAGGAAAAAAAGGATGATTATATTTTTGTTGCTTCACGTATGAAAGATCATTTAATTTATTTTGTTTTAATGTTTAATGTTTTGAACCAGAAAATGCTAATTTATTAATTTCAATACTAAAAACAAACAATTTTGTTTTCTGCGTTAAGTTTTTTGGTGGTACACATATTCAGTACTGTGGAAAAAATAATGTTCTCTGTCGCAGCAAACAGTTGGCCACAATCTTTCCCTTTCAAAATCCCATAGGGATGTGTGAGTGCTCAACACAGTACGTTTTGCAGCAAAAGATAAAAGGTGGGAGAGACGGATGGAACGAATAAAAGGAATACGACCAGAAGAAGTAAAACCAAACTATAGTCTAACAAGTTAGAATTTACATCCTTAGACTTAGTTATAATAGATAAGAATTAAATCAATGACCATCAACATCCACAAGCTACTAACAGCAGTGGATATAAGACCATCTCAGCGCTCTCAGCTTTTACAAACAAGTTTTATAAATGTCATGAAGTCAATAAACAGAACAAAAGTACAGAACAAAAGTTAAACTGTAAATCAAGCAAAGTTATTCTCAAATGATGGCAAAATATGTAGAGCACAGAAAGGTTTAAGTTAAATTTAGCTGCTTCGAGTCGGAGGGACAATGAGAGGTATGGTAAAAGAAGGGAGAGCAGTGTGTGTGTGTGTGTGTGTGTGTGTGTGTGTGTGTGTGTGTGTGTGTGTGTGTCAGTCGCAGGTTACAGAACGAGAGGATGGAAAAGACAAGAAAGTCTGCGAGCTGAGGATACCACCACAGCAGTGCGTCTCTGGGGAAGAGTGGTGGGTGTTTCTATGACAAAGCCGTCTATTTCCATAGGCGCTCTGTGCCTGATCTCCCTCTAGTCCCTTAGAGCCACGGCCTTGATCTGGGCAAACAGGGTGTGTGTGTGTGTGTGTGTGTGCGTCTGCGTTTATCTGCTCACATCATTTCCAAGTTGACGGTACTGAGTCACAGCTGGTGTGCAGTGCTACAATTTCTCATCCATCCGTTCGTTTATAGACCCTGTACCGGACGCAGTGGACTGAATAGCCGTGTCTGTGCTAACGGCTGCTAACACCACTGCGGTTTAGCATTTACGCAAGCAGCACCTCCGGGGACACATCCTCAGAAATGGAGAGATAGCCTGGAGGGAGATTGAAAGGAGGCATATCACAGAAGATGAATGATGAAAACAGCGTGATAGTCGAAGCAGAAGATGACCATGAAGGTGGAGAGAGATTCAGTTCAATCCATGACTTGATACTTGATATGATAATATGATAGATAGATAGATAGATAGATAGATAGATAGATAGATAGATAGATAGATAACACACAACAAGTCAGAGGGAGGGGGAGCAAAGGGAAGAGAAGAAAGTTTTGATCTAGGCTGACAGTATACTGCCACCTATCTGTCTGATCGGGAACAACAGCTCCTGCTCTTCACATCTATCCTACAGTCTGTTACAGCTCAAGTTTCATGTTCTTCAGACAAAACACAACCATGAGAAAGGTGAGATCTGAGGTGGAGAAATGATAAAAGCCCTAAAGAGATTGTATATAGACACTGACAGGTTTAGCAAGTGAAGGATGGAGGGACAGAGAGGGAGAGGTAAACCAAAACGAGAAAAAAACAAAACATGTCTGTTCTCCACAAAGCCTGTTGCATCAAACGGCAGCATAGCAGCCTGGAGCAAACGTCTGCTCACCTGCCAACACGCGGCCTGACCCAACCCAGTCCCTCTCTCTCCTCAACTTCAACTTTATTTACTCATTTGTTAAGCAGCCAGGTTTAAAAATATAAAACTCACAGGAAACACGGGCAAAAGAAAGAAAAACATTAAAATACATAAATACGTTAATTCATCAAATAACAGCAGAAAACTGAGGGCTCGTAAAACCATCAATAAAACCTAAATTAAGACCCTCATCCGTCATCAGGAGTCAACAGGAAATGTCAACTAGGTCATCATCAGAATTTAGTAGTTTGATGGCCTGAGTTATTAAATCATTTTTCAACCTGTTGGACTGAAGAGAAGATGTCTCGAGCCTTAGCTGTAGCTCTTTTACTTAAGGTGAGAGATAGGTCAGACACACACACACACACACACACACACACACACACACACACACGTTACAAGTCTCCACCAAAATATATATCTTTTTTTGTATCCCTTTAATTTTCACAAATCAATGACGAGAGGAAAAAAAACTGAAAATGTCAACAAACAGAAAAAGAGAACTATGTTTTCCTTCTCTTCTCATTAACCATCTCATGACCTCTCAGATTTATCTGGTGGTTCAAATTAGCTCCAACTCAAGCAGCTGTAACAGCAGCATGCAGCTCACACACTGATGTGTCAGTATAACCAATAATATATCAGCCAGAGGGGCCAAACCAGAACTTTTAATTTAATGGCCTACTTTCACCACATTTTGATACGAATAATACAATTAATACGGATGCTAAAAAGTACTTTTAATTAAGATTTTACATGCAAAACTTTTTCTTGGGTATTTTTACTTTGCTGTATTGGTACTTTTACTTCTTTAAAGGGTCTGAATCCTTCCTCCCACCACTGGATCTTAAAGCGCTCTTAATTTCTCCCAACTCCCCCTCTCATCGATATCAGCATCAATCCGGTTTAGGAATTCCCCAGCTAGGGAACAGGCATGGCTGCTGGGCTGGGCTACCAGCAGCCTTGGTTCATATGCAGGTTCCAGTTCATTCGCAGTTCACACGTACTCTCATCTTTTTGAAGCAGCATCCCATCAGCTCAGGATCATGATTATTCAGGACAGAGAAGAGGAGCGTGGCGTGCCATCAATATAACATCTGCCCTTCTCCCTCCCTTCCTGTCTCTCTTTTTTCTTTTACACACACAGAAAACTCCCTCTGAGAGTTTGCGTCGCGGAATTTAAACCCGTGTTCTGACCCTACATGTAGATCCATGATATGCAATCATTTGCCTACCGCTCACTTTTTGTCAGCGCCACTCCGGCTACAAAAAAAGTACACTGTCCTAAGCTTTGAACAAAGCTGCCAATTTGAGTAAGATTGAGGAGGTAAGGTGAGCATATATAGTATTTATTTTCCTTATATGTAGAGGTGCTTTACATGTTTTTACGTCCTGGACATTAAACAGACAAATATGACCGTGCAACTAATAATGTAATATAAGTATTATTGAGGGGCTTTGACTTAGTCAAGTTAGTGCAAATGTGCATACACAGTCAGATACAGAGCGTAGACTTGATGCCACATTAAATCTAAGCAGCTATCAGACCGTTATCCAGTCTCTAGCACAATCAGTAATTTAGAGCCGGAAAACCTGAGAAAGCACGAAGCATTGGCTCCCTAAAAAAAGAAGCATCAAATAACTGCAAGGTGTATAAATTGGCATACAATCCACTCATTAGCAAGAGGTGAGAGACTAGCAGAGAGGAACAAAAAGGAGAATTTCTCCGCTGGCGTTAAAGGGCAACTAGAGTTCTTTAAAAAGCACTGGATGATGAACATCAGCACCTTCCACACACAGAATTAAGAGGACAGGATTTTTTTTTCCCCTGAATGCTCTGACTCAGGTTCCCCACCAGCGAGCCAGCTTGCTTCTCCTGCACTGCCACCCACTGCCAACACATGCCACTTTCCAAACACAAGTGGAGGCACAAGGAACTTCACACACACACTACGCACATCAATGTGCGCGCACACACACACACACACACACACACACACACACACACACACACACACACACACACACACACACACACACACACACACACACACACACACACACACACACACACACACACACACACACAGGCATTAGCACATAAGATTTGTGCATTCATACACTTGCTAACCCACCCATCCCTCTAATAGACACGCTCACACCCCCACCCTGTTTTTTGCGCGCACACATGCACACACGCACACACGCACACACACAAACGCACCGACTTCGTTCTTCTCATCTGGCCTCCTCCTCCTCTTCTTGTCTTTATTTTAATCTGCAGGAGAGGAGTTCATCGAGAAGTCAGCGGGGCATACAGGAGTTGCGCCTCCAGCGTCACACACTCGGAATGAGGAACAAGGCAAGCTGGAGGTAAATTTATAAGCACTCTAAATCAACCAATAGTAAACAGAGAACAATTTGACACACAGACGCGCCCTCACTTATTCCCACAGCGGTGAGAAAAATAAAAGAACGGAGCTTCCAGAAGTGCAGCGTTTTCCCAGAGTGACAGAGCTTGTAGAAACAGTGTAAAAAAGTTTTCTTATATATTCAAAGTACATAAATTACACCTTTAATAATATTTATTTTTAAAAACCTGACTAGAGCAGGACAGGGGTGAGGGTTACTAGTTATAAAAAAGTAAAGGATGATGATGGAATAAATGAAAGAGAGATAATGAGAATGAGAGAGAAAGAGAGAGATAGTAAGAGTATCTGTATGTAGGTTGTTGCAGTCTCACTGCACCACTCCTGAATTTCAAACAAGAAGCCTGGGCAGAGCGGAGAGCAGAGCAAAGAGCAGAGGAGAGGCAAGAGGAGACTGGGAGGAGAGACAGGGAGGCAGCGGAGCAGGAGAACGAGCAGCAGCAGCAAGCTAACACTGGAGGCTAACAGGAGGCAGGCGAGAGAGGTGGTAATTAATGAGATATCTCAACTAAAGAAGGGCAACAGAGACAGAGAGGAGATGGAGTAAGAGAAGAGAGGGGCATGGACCTGGGAGAGGGAAACGCATCATCTGATAGAAGGTGCATACGGGGCTGAGGAGGTGAATGGAAGACTAAAGATGTGCATTTA
Organism: Hippoglossus hippoglossus; assembly: GCF_009819705.1. Lineage (NCBI taxonomy): Eukaryota > Metazoa > Chordata > Actinopteri > Pleuronectiformes > Pleuronectidae > Hippoglossus > Hippoglossus hippoglossus. The sequence goes on along the minus strand of NC_047159.1, from coordinate 15,660,271 downwards.
AAAAAAAAAAATGTCCCTCAGCCCATCCGTGCATGCCGTATTTGAGAATTATTTCAAGTGTGCAAATATGCAACTGGTACAAATGTGTGCAGCCGTACACACTTGGATGCGTTGTCTTTAAGGGTATTTGTTTGTTTGCATCTGTCCAGGTGTTACTTTGCGTTAGAGTGTGTGCACACACAAATTCAGCTCCTGTTGCGAGTGTTCGGCTGCAGCATCTCTCTAATTGCTGGTGTGTTAGAGGGCCAGCTCTTTGATCTGTGGGCTGTGACGGGCCTCAGCACTAGCTGCGCAGGGTGGTCTCCCATCATGCTCTGCTGATCACAGACGCAGTCTCGCTATTGGCCGCCTGGCAGGCCCTCCCATCAGCCTCAGTGCAACACGCCTCTGACAACTTCATTAGCCAGACTCGACCCTCCAAGTCTACTCTGCTCTGCTCCTCTCTGCCAGCAACGGGAAGCTCGCGCTGCTGCAGCTGAGACACAACCAGGGGAGTTCAGGGAAGATTCTTACAAGAATAATCATTTTTTTAAAAAGGAAGAAAACATTTTACAAACAGGCAAAATATGTGTTAATAAGAATAAAGATAAAATGACATTATATTTGAAACTTTTTTCCTGATTCTCAATAAAAATACAAATCATCCAAGTAAAAACATAAAAGTGTGAACACAGTTTTTTGTATCTGTATGTGCATGTGTATTTTGTGCGTTTTGTGTCATAAAGCCGCATTCAAGTAGGTTTACCATACCTTTATTATCAGTCAAATAGTTGATGATCTTTTGATGAGTTGATAAGACGACGAAAGACGAATCAACTCAAGGAATCAGCCTCATGTCTCACTTGAACACACGCATACGGTGCACGCATGCACACACTCTCACACACACAAACACACACACAAGCTGAATAGTTATATAGAATATCTCATAGCCTCCTCACTACTCATCGGCATACACTGTCTATTGCTTGCAATCGAAATGTGTGGTGTGTGGGTGGTTGTTTACGCAAAGCTCACTTTATCCATTACAGTCCTACGGCCCATGTTTCCATTTTCACACCATTCCTCTACAATCCCCGTCCCTCTCATGCCAAGTGAACCTTGAAAATGAAGATGGGATGAATTAGCATTTATGTTTATGTTGCAATAGAACTTGCAAAAAAGACTAAGAAATACATTTTTAGAACCAGCTAAGAACTGTGTGTTTCACATAGAAATATATTCACAAGATCAATGACCAATCTCAAGGGCCTTCAAGACTGACAGACACTTCACTTATTATTGAACTGACTGATGGTCCATATCATCAATAGCCCTTAATCATCAAAACTGATCAAAGCTGACACATCTATAACAAAACCCTTATTTCATCCCACTTCGTCATAATTCTGATTAGATTTTCAGTTGTGTCTCTTTCCAAAACTACTGCTGAACGCGCCAGCACTTCAGTTTCCATGCTACTCAAACTATCCCCCTCCATGATGCACAGGGATTCCAGAGTAACAGACTCAGACCCTCCTCCTGGCCTGCTTTTTGGACTGATTTCATGTCCAGGTTGTTGAACATGACCAGTACCTGTAACACCAGGGTTGGGTTGTCGGTAAAGCAGGTAATCCAGGTTTATCATCACTGTAGCTCAGTGGCAAACTATTGAACCCCATCCCTGCAGCTGTGTAGCAGGCTAATTAGCCAGTCGCAGGGATGAGGGGAAAAAAATAACTCTCTCTCTTTTCCTCCCCTGCTCCACTTCTACTTCTTTTCATCTCTCATTCATGAGCCCTTGGTCGTGCCCTTGGCATAGGGTATGTAAACTATCAATTCATACCATCACACACAGACTGGGGCTTGGCATTATAAAACCGTAACAGGGGTTGCATAATGAGCACACAGCCTAATGAAGTTGTTTCAGAGGTGATGCTGTGTGAAAAAGAAAAATCAATGATTATTTCACAATCCTGACACATATTTCATTTAAGGTGAATTCTAATGTAGTTTGTCGGATGATGTTTTTTTTCCAAAGGTAAACTGGGGACTTTGATGTATCCTAAAAAGAAGGTAAATCATTTACAGTGCATTTGGATGATATTTATACCACTTCATGTTTTGAATGTTTTGTTATGTTGCTGCCCTATTCTAAATAAAATAAAAAAATATATAATTTCCCCCCTCATTAATCTAAACTTAATGTGCATGGTCTTGTATTTGTGCCACATTTCTGAGCGAGCAATGGACATGAACTATATTTTGAAGAGAAATTATATCCAAGCATCTATTCTGAGCTCAATAAATGCATTTGCATGTTTACCATTGCCCGTTTGCAATAATTACTCCTCTTTCAAACTTCAACTCACTTCTCCACTCGTGTGGACACACACTCAACGTGGCACAGCGTTTCATATGTGCCACGAAATCAACCAATTGGAGAACAGGACCCTGCCTCTCGCCAACCTGAGCAACCAGGGGAGAAGAGCCACCGTCACAGAGGTGACCAAGAACCTGAGGGTCACTCTGGCTGAGCTGCAGAGACCCTTTGAGGAGAAGGGAGAAACTTCCAGAAGGACAACCGCTGATCTGGGCTTTATGGAAGTAGTGAAGCAGAAGCCTTTTCTTTACCCATTGTCATTCAACTATTCTATTAATCAAGAATACAGGACTGAAAAATATCCATCCCGGAAAGAGTGTACTCTGTCTTTTCAAGCAAAAAAAAGATGGCTGGCTGCATTGCTGAGAGAAACTCAATCCCACCTCCCACTGAGGGGGAGACGAGCGCTGGCTGTCGGCAGGCACGCCACCCGACTACCACACAGGTACTGATTTGAAACAACAAGTCAAGAGAAGTCAGCAGTAAATAAGAGAGATAGGGAGCGAAAGATAGGGTGAAAAAATGAGAGAAAGATGGGTAATAGATTTGAGAGTGATTTTTTGGAGCTGAGTAAACAGATGGAGTAAACACAGCACGAGGGAAACCAGGGGACTCCCACCGAATCCACTCAATGTGTCACTGACACTGCAGAGCAGAATCAACAAAGTGCTCTGAGGGCAACATGCACACACCCTCACACACACACACACACACCACGTTCAGCAAATGGCTGGGACCCAGAGCTCCTCTCCAGAGCAGTGACAGGCACATGGAGAACAAGCTGACTGACAGCACATGACAACTCCTCAACTAGTGGAAAAGGAGAGAAGCGTCTCCTTTCTCACTGTGGAAATGCGGTAAAATTCCAACACTTCTGATGTTTGGAGCTAAATATCACTTTGTGCGGAGGCATAATTTACCTGCTCTCATCTCCTCATCGTTCTCTAAACCTCATCCTAGCACCCATCTGTATCACATCACCCGCTCCAATTTCCTCCATGTCCCCAAACCTGCTCACATGCCCAAACTCTGGTGCCGTGTGCCAGTGTACCACCAGGCCCTGCAGGCCGGTCCAAGAGAGAGATAGAGAGGACGAGAGAAAGAGGGGAGTTAGCCAATTAAGATTGGGTAATGGGAGAGTGAATGTGAGAGTGTGTGTGCGTGTGTGTGTATGGGTCAATGCCTGACTTGAAATGGCGAAATGTGTGTGTGTGTGTGGTGCCACAGGCTGCACACACTGCCAAAGTTAATTTAGCAGGCCCAGGTTTTTAACACAGGCCTGAAGCTAACCAGCAAGCTATAGCTGGACCAGAGAGCCAGAAGTTAACAGGCACTTTGCTCTCCCAAACCCCCTGAGATCTCGTTCCCAGCCCGAGGGGTGACAGAACTCATTTAGTCATTGATGACCATCACTGATCACGTCCTCGTGGTCATATGTTTCCGTCAGGCACTTCATTACAATAAAACTTTATGGAGCGAAAACTTTACCCCCCCTGACTTTCAAGACCTTGACAGTTGACAATGCTAAAAAGAGGTACAGGGACCACTCAGTTGTCATTGACAAAACTTCTGACATGTTTCGTGATTGTTTGTGAAAGTGACATTTTGGAGGACAGCTACCATTTGCATTGTACGGTCTGACAGACTCGTACTTTTAAACCACGAAGAACAACAAAGACGACAGTATCCAAGATGTTTTTGTTCCTTTCTGCGTCCCCCGGAAGGGGAGCTGAGAAGACACGCCGCTTTGTGTATATGTGTGTGTGCAGTGCCTCAGTGTATGTGTGGCGCATCTGTGGTATCAGGGCTGAGATGGATACGGCGACATGGATTTTTTTTTTTGCACTGCAGCGGGGCATGCCCTTGACGTTGTTGTCACAGACGTAAACACAGACGTAAACACAGACGCAGCTACAGTCAGAACACAAGCGCACACCTTGATCACTGGTGTATGGGAATTCACACTTGGGGACATAACACAACAAAACAGCGTTGGATTGTGTCTGAGCCTCCAAACAAATATGTGCCAAACTAGCAAAGCAAATAGCAAGTGAAATATGGTTTGTCTGCTGCTTGGAAATGGAATTGATAAATATTGCATCGGTGAAAAGTAGATCAATTACAATTGATGGCGGGTGGATGTCGCCTTAAGCTAAAGATGCAGTGACAAACTAAACATAGGACTAAGCATGTGTGTTTGAGCATGCATGGGGTAGTGTGCACGTATGGATGTATGCACACACTATGCGTCTAGGCGTGTGTCATCTTATTCAACGAGGTAATAGGCCGTCAGCTTCACAGCCAGAGCATGACCTAGAAAGTGAAACCACACGGCAAGGGACTAAATGTGTCACATGGGCTCAATCATTTTCTCCTTCTCTGAAGACGGAGCGAGAGAAAGAGATGGAGAGAGGGAGCAATGGGGGAGAGAAAGAGAGAGAGGCTTCTACAAACCCGCTGCACTCAGAAGCTAATTAAGTCATTTGAAATAGCCACGGAGGGTACCTGTATGCAATCTAGCCAAGGCAAAGGGTTGATGAGGCTCCGCGAGGCCCCGGGCTAACTTCAAAAAGAAGGCAAAGGGAGGGAATGAAAGAGAGAAGGAGAAAGGAAGAGGGGGCAAAAAAAAAGTGAAGTGGGTTTTTTAATTGAAGCCCAACCTGAAGAAGAGCATGTGTGTCTCCTTGTGTTGTGCGGCAGGAAGAAGGTTAAGCATGCCCCCAGCAGAGTAAGTCTGCACACACAGGCTTTCATTGGGGGGGGAGCAGGTGGGAAGATGGAGGGATGGAGGGGTGCAGGAGAAGGGCTCCGGATAATTGAGGGAGTTCACAGGGCGGCCATGTCGTATGTGTATGTGTCCGAGAACTCCATATGCATTAGCGGCATATTCACAGACCAAGTTGTGTGTTTGTTCTGTCCCTTTGTACATATACCCTGAACTTAAAAGCACCAATCACACACAATCATCTATGTACTCAAACTTCTATTAAATCTGCCAGTTCCATACAGACGATCAGTTCAGGGTTAAACCGAGGAGCTGATAACCCTGAGGGAGAATGTGGATATATAATGTGTTTTGAAAGATTTGCAAACGACAGATAAATCAAGAAACATACAGCTGTGCTTGAACAGAGCACACACATCTGAGGGTTTTGTGCCCTAACATGCGTGCCCTCACCAGGGGCAGGCCTGGCGACACCAGTCGCTGAACTGGGTCACACACACACACACGCACACAAGCACACACACACACAGTATAGACTGCGGCATTGGCAGCGTGGTGATCACAGGAGAGGGCAGACAGGGGGCTGGATGTGGAGTGATTGGACTATTCTAGGTCAGCTCTCCTGACAATGCACCACTGTCTCCTAATGTGGTGGGCTTTAGGATAAAGGCGGCGTTTGGCCTGACATTACAGCTACACGTTCCGAAAGGAATACCTGCAACACACAACAGAAACGCATAGTCGCAGGAGCCAAAACGCACACACACACACACAATCATGCATAAGCACTTGGAAAGGATTGACAAAGTGACACAGGGAAGCACACGTACATTTGTCTGTGGCTACAGAGGTTTAGGGCAGAAGACCTCTCGCCTTTTCTTTTTTTTAAATCCTGGTCTATGCAGCAGATCCCCCTCTGCAGCCTATAGAGAGAGATCAGCCTGTGGACTTCAAAGAGGTTGCAACTAGGTCACCACAAGACACTGCAGTCAGCTCGAGCACAGTCTCTGGTCTGAGACATCTCACTTCTAACCCCCCCCCCCCCCCCTCGGTTTGCCAACCACTGCCGCGCTCTCTCACGCCCTCTCCCTCCTCGCTCTCTCTCTCTCTCTCAATACAATGATATCAGTGAAATTAAAATGGATTATGGCGCCTTTCTCTCTTGTCATTCCCTGGGGTTGTACAGCACCATGTCATGTCACTGTTACTATAATGTTACTTCTTTATCACTGTCCATCGAAGCTGGTGCTCAGCAGTTTAACTAATGTTTAATTTAGACGCCGAGCGAGAGGCGCTGCGAGGAGGCAGGGAGAGAGAGAGAGAGAGAGAAAATGAGTCAGAGACACCAAGTGGAATGCAGAAGCAGCTCAATCCTCCGTGGTCACACGCTGCCATCCTGATCTGTCAAAGGCCAAAGAGACAGTGACTCCAAAGGCGACTGCGCAGCACTTTGGATAAAGCGGCCGCGGAGGCAGCCTGAGAGACAAAACGGGGAAACAGAAATCTTAGAAAGACGAGGGAGAAAAGAGAGAAGAAGAGAAACCCAAGAGGGAGAGGGAAGGGTGAGTTTGAAGAAGGTCAAAATGAACAGAGAGCTGCAGGGCCGCACATTCCCTCTCTGAATGCCAAGCAAAACACAACAGCTCTGTTAACACGAGAAAACAGCCACAAACATCTCAGGGTGGAGACAGAGGAAAGAGAGGGAGGGGGCCGGAAGACAGGGGAGGTACACCTATCAGGTAAGTGAAGGACACAATATATAGGGCTCCATACACACACGCACACACACACACACACACACACACACACACACGCACACGCACACAAATCGAGGAAAAACTACTCTCACACTTCTAACTTGTATTTCTACTAATATCCTGTTCTCTGGGAAAACCACATATGAAAACATATCAGAGAAAACAGCCTCAGTTCATGGGCAGATGTGTGTTTGTGTTTCTGTCTCTGTGTTTGAACTGTGGACGTGTGTGTAAACGTGCACCTGTCCCCAACACGTGGTTGTTAGTTTGCATTTTGGACAAATCTCTCTGAAGCAGTTTCCATCAAACTGTGCCACATCTGGAAGTTTTGATCTTGGTTTGGGACAATCCTCCAGATTTATTTATAAACTTTTTTTTACACTTTGATTTTATTGTCAAAGCAAACTTCTGTTCTATTAGTCTTGGTTACAAAGTGTATTTGCGCATAGCGGGAATCTTTTATCAATCTCTCTGAGAAGCTGAAACATGATACTGATTTTCTGTTCAATAAGGAAAACAATTAACTACTTCTGCTCTCAGTAGGCAGCACTGCCCATTTAATCGTTGACCAAAAAAAACAAACAAGACAAAAGAAAACACTTTACAGAATGAAATCGAAAGTACTGACAGTTATATCAGAACCATTACATTTGGGATTAACGAAGTTGAGCGCTCAGCTTACTAAATTATACTGAATATAACAGAACAATATTCACCATCAGGGGCAAAGACTAGAGTTCAGCACCCAGAAGCAGTGACCCTGGCTTGCTCATGCATTGGTATAAACATAGTTGGCAACAAACAAGAGTTAATCTTAGCTTTGCTACTAAAAACTCAATAATAAATCAACTTATCACTAGGTGAATAACAGAATAAGAGCAAAGTCAGACTTTGGAACTAGTATGTGTTAATATTAACTGCGTCCTGAGGAATCTGTTTGGCTTGATGTGTTCACAGTCGTGACTTTTCTCACTCTGAGCACCACAGCAGATGCTGCTGCTTCCCTCAGTCAGCTGATGAAGAGCTGCACGTCAGCAGGACCAAACATTTCTATCATGGCACAAGTTGGGATTCTTTTATTCTCACAATAAAAGTATGTGTGTGTGAGTGACTTGTGTGTTTGTGTGCGGGTGTTTCGTCACTGTCGCCGTGTTTCTGGGTGTGCGCGGCACGGCGTTCTGTGTTCTGAGCTGAGGTTGACATTCGTTTGACTGACATCGGGGGCGACAGCAGCACAGTGGCATATGGTAACTGCCTGCTAACCGCTAAAACTTGACATCAGCGCAAACAAGTCAGCCAAGCGTAGCATAGTGTGCTCCTAAGAGGGTTAAGGGATAGGCTGTCAGCATACAGCAGGATAATAACACCTATCACGAGCACGGTAATACCAGATAAAGGGGAGGGGACACAGACCACATGCACAGGTTGGTGTTGACGCAGATGAAACTTTAAGAGACAAGTAGCCGAAAAAGGAAATGGGTTATAGACGCGTGTTGCGTGGTTGTTGTTTGTGGCATCATACGAGGCACATTTAGCCAGATGAGATGTTTTACACCTGACATTAACATGAGCTTCACACCTGAAGAACGATAATATTCACTGTGGCATTCCTTTAGTATTTACACTCCAATAAAAATTCTGTTTCCTTTACCGAAATACAGATGATCACAAATCATAACACTTCTACGGAAAGTAACAGTAAATACCTGTAAAAGAAAAAAGTAAAGCAACAATGAATCTACACTTGTAGATTGCACCTTCAACATTTCTTTGCTTATGCACACCTGTCATACATTTTGTTCCAAAGTTCAACCCAAGCTCTATGATGCCTCCTCTTGTACAGGGCACACAGAGATATACAGACACGGTTACCCACTGACCCACTGAGCTGCAGAAGACAGAGGAGCCGCAGACAGATCTGATCGCTGATGCAATCGCTCTCTCCCTCCTCATTGTCCGCCTCTCTTTCTCCTGCGCAAACACAAAAGCGCACGTCTTGAAACACTGAGACGCCGCCGTCACTGCCAGGATCTGATGTACTCAAATGTATATTTCAAATCCAGGACAATACCCGTCTCAAAAGACAGATAAGCCTTGAAATAAAGATTCCAACCTTTGATGTCTGGTCACATACAGAGAGGGGCGACGCACAAAATCAGACAACTACATGACAACATGACACTAACATACACGGGTAAACACAGATCAAACTGCAGCATCAAATAAATACATCTCATATTACTTATCATCTACATAATGATAGTATGATAAGTCATCGAGCGATTGAAAAGCTGTTCCCGTTGTTACAATAAAAAACAACTGAAAAACAGAGCAGCCCTTCAGCATCTATTTTCATTTCTAACCACACACTAAAACTATTAACACAAAGATTTGTTGTTGTTTGCCTCTAACCCCGGTGTACCCCTCCAGAACCCCGGTAACCCTTATTTAAGAGCCGAGGTTCCTCTCATCGATCAAAGTGTGGCGCACACAGTCCTGGAGCATGACACAGGCGCTGGAGAGCTTAAAGCAGGTTTCAACTTTGACCCTGAGAGATGCTCAGTGGCTGATTGGGTGCGCTTGTGTGTGTGTGGTGTATAGTGTCTGTAGTGTATGCAGTGTCACCTATGTGCTCGCCACTTGCCCCTAGCAAAACTCAATTTCCTCCTGCGGTGTCTACAGCCAAACACCTTTAACCTCGGCAAACCTGCTGAGACGGAGGATACATGTGAAATTTACAGGAGGATGAAAGAGCCATTGCATCTGTGTGTTCATGTCCGTTGGTAAAATTAACTCGGACGCATCATCCACAACATTTAAAGTGAAGAAGTAAAAGATGCTACATTAGAGCCCATCACAGAGTGAACATGCGGGGTATTTCTCTGAGTGTGTGTGTGTGTGTGTGTGTGTGTGTGTGTGTGTGTGTGTGTGTGTGGGCCATAGATGAGTGTTCCCAGTGAGAGAGTGAAGAGGTATCCACCACACAATGCCTGGGGGCCTCTGGAAGAGAGACTAAACAAGACCTTCCCATTGGGACGCACACACACAGCCTGCAGCTGCAAATGACCTACTACCCACCTCTCACACACACACACACACACACACACACACACACACACACACACACACACACACACACACACACACACACACACACACACACACACACACACACACACACACACACGCATAGAGACAAAGCCTTTTTGATGGTATAATGTGTTGAATCCCAAAAAAACATCAAGTCAATTATCACACGTGGGTTAATAAATGTACCCTCCTAAATAATCTTTCACAATTACATCAAAGTCTTCCTCTTTTGTGCTCTTTTGATTTTCATCTTCTTGTTCTTCCCGTTTTCTCAGCCCCCGAGCAACCTGGCAGCATGAGCAGCCTGGAAAATGACACAACAAACTCTCAACAGTGTACATATATATACACAAGCAACAGCGTGGTTACAGAAGTAAGAATCCCACTCATTTTCTAAACAGAGATTTTGATTATCAGCCATAATAGTGTAACCATCCGTGATAGATTTACCAGCAGCTTGGAGATTGTGGAACAATGTTATATGTTCCTGTACAAGTCTGCTGTTACCATGGAAATGTTTACTACAACTGCGAAAATCATGTTGGCTAGGATCAACTACGATTGGATCGCTCAACGTTACTACACTAGGTTCCTGTACTATACACTACATGAAACACTATATAAAACACTATATAAAACACTATATAAATACAAACTACTAATACTGTTGTTAATATAGTGTATATATACACACACACACTGTATTAATAACAAGGTTCAATTCAAGACGAAGCGTGCTGAAAATCGGGAAGGGATCATTCAAAATGGTTTATGTAGTTCCTTCCCTTTTAAAATATATACCTACACAGTCTTTATTTTTTTCACTTTCCAATGATTTCCAATGCTTACAACTGTTATTATAAAAAATCAATCAATGGAACCAGAGCCGTTCTAAATGTGGGCGTTCACTGTAACGCTCTACATAGTTTATACAGTACGTGTGAAGATATTAATATAATGTATATCCACGCAGAAAATACATTTTGTTCTTCCCTCTGAGTGTTTGTAAACTACTGGGACAAACTATTACACCTACACGTGTTTTTTTTAAAAAATCATTTCACCCAGTGATAGAACAACCTTTCAAAGGATATAATCAGAATATCATAATGAATATCTAACATCCCCATTTTTAGGTCTGTTTACTGTGACAAATGTGTGAGGAACTGTTATTGAAAAAACACAAAAACTGGAAACAAATCTCGCCCCGTCCCCTGGCCAGTTTTCATGGCACCCCGCGGTTCTACACCAGCCACTTTGGGAACAACTGATCTGAAGCGCAATGTTTAAAGTCACACTTTTCAAATTGGATTACTTTTAGAGGAGCAATCCTCTAATGCAATTTGCATGTGCTATGTGTGTAAATCCAGGGGCACGCTGTACAAAATAAATAAACTCTGCAAAGGAAAAAGAAATTGCCAGACTTAATTTACTGTAACTCTGATAGTGTTAAAATCAACACTTCCTGTGTTTATATAGGCCAATCAACACTTATCAACACCATCGAATCTGCCACGTTTTGCACATGAATCTCTGCTCTTAGCCCAAATATGAAATGTCAAAACGCACGCTCCCACTTTACGCACTTTGCGTGAATAATGTATCTGGCAGATTTGAGCTGGATGAAAATTACAGACGCCAGTGGTAATTACAATAAAGACGGGACCTCCCAAAAGAACATCCTTTTAAAATAGGGCTTAATATTTAATGGGAAGAAACATGTCCTACACTAATGACATATATAAATAATGATATAAAAAACAACAAGTGATATGACCGACAGTGTGTTTAGTAAATACTTCAAACCTATTGTAAACTGTCAGTTTCTCATTCATCAGCGTCTTGTGAAACAATAGTCAGTGTGTTTTCCAAGAGGAAGCCTGAGGATGAACATGTCTTCTTCATATCATTCTCGGACCGACAAATAAAGGCTCCCTGCCAAGAGAAACTCAATGAGACCACAATCAATACACTGCTACAAGGTGCACACACACACACACACAAACACATACACACACAAAAACACTACATGGATAGCAGATGATGTACGATTACCTGGAGCACATAACAATCAGCTGCATGCTCATACAGTATGCATATACACACACACACACACACACACACACACACACACACACACACACACACACACACACACACACACACACACACACACACACACACACACACACACACACACACACACACACACACACAGATCTGTGCACACTAAAGGCACTCAATATGCAAATATTTTTTTTACAACAGGGACAGTCCTCCATTGTTCATCTGGTCGTGGGGGGGGCAGATAGATAGATAAATAGGTCTCTAGATATCTACCTTGGACCTCAGTTGATGAGATTTCACATACGGCAGCAGCACTGCTGTTAGGACAGGGAATACCACCACAAAATAATGTTTTCTCTCCCTCTGATCAATTTTTAATTTGGCCCATGCAGCCGAGCCCTTGGCGGGCCTGGCCCCGGTAATTATGGTAGGTTATTGACAGCAGCCTTCCCACGGGAGGCTATTTAAAAGAGGTTTAACCCCAGAGCAAGTCCAGGCCCCACACCTGCCTTTGAAGGTGTCAAGTGCATTGATCTGTGCTCCGGGATGTGCTGGGACCCACCTGGAGGTGTGTGTGTGTGTGTGTGTGTGTGTGGTGTTGCTTGCAGGGCTACTATTACAAGGCCATGGCTAGGCAGAGCATCTTTTGACCCTTACACAGACTACAAACACACGCATGTGCACGCACACACGCACACACACACACACACACACACACACACACACACACACACACACACACACACACACACACACACACACACACACACACACACACACACACACACACACACACACACACCATCCTCTGGCTAAACCTGGCTAGGTGGACAGAATGATATGTGTCTGACTTCTGTAGCCACCTGATGCCCCAAGATAGATTGAGCACACACATACAATGTTATCGCTGGGACACACACACACACACTCACGTGCACACACAGACACACAAATACACACAGGTTAACTCACAGCTCGGGGGGAATTAGACGAACTAATGAGAAAGGAGGAGGAGGAAGACTGGTGATTGGAGAGGGAGAGAGAGAAATCTAACAGCACGGCCACGCAACACAACACAACACAGGAGGATGCCAGGGTGTGAAGTGAGAGTGTGAGGCCGACGTTGAACAAGACATCATCCAGCTCCAAGAAAAAAAAGGGGGGATGAGGGGAAGCGGTGGGGGAGGCATGACAGAAATTAAAAGAGGATTTCTGTGTTTGAGATTGTCTGCCCCGCTGCCCCCTTTCAGCCTCCCATTGAAATTCTGGGCAGATACAAACCCCTAGGCTTTTGACACACTTTTGAAAACACCACTCCCCCTCTTTCTTTCCAGTGGGTCTCCAGTGTCGAGCCTGACTCACCATTGAGAGAGAGAGAGAGAGAGAGAGAGAGAGAGAGAGAGAGAGAGAGAGAGAGAGGTGGAGAAAAGGTAGATCTGTGTATTTAATAGCAATTTATAAATGAGATGAAGTCAGTCTTGAGGAAAGTGTAATACTTTTTGTGGTTTGTGTGTGGCTGTGTGTTTGCCTCCATATGTACTATTTAATAATGAAATAAAATGCACTAAAATATGCCCGATGTTTTTAATCAAGATCCTTGAAATCTTCTCTGGGAAATCAAGGAATTAGATTTTTTTAAACGCCCTTATCACACAATGTTAAAGAAAGTGAAAAAGAAATCCTGGATCCAAACCAAAATTTAAAGAGTTTTTCCTTTGGTCATGCCCCACCCTTCCACAAAGTTTCATGCAATTAAATAAATCTGACGACTTTTGACCATATTTAAAAACTACACCTCCAACTGCACTTCTTCAAAAAAGTCACTGGAAATTTTTAAAAAGCCTGGATTTTGAAGAACTTGTGGAGGACAACTTTTCTAAGAGTAGCCAGTTGCCTACAAAACCGACGGATGAAGACAGCAGGAGAAATCAAGAGGAAATATAAAGGAGTTGCAGAAAGGAAATGAAAAGCCACACCGGAAAACATTGGCTTCTTGGCCTGATAAGTGGTCCAGGAGAGCTACGGCTTCAGAGCAGCATTCAAGTGTTTTCTTTCAGTTTGGCCACCGACTTGTTGAAAGTCCTTCTCTTACTCCAACAGCTACTATAACTAATGATCCCACCTTTCAATATTCCCTCCCTCCTCAATTATTCTGACTGTAAACCACAATCTACTATCTCTCTCTCCCTCTCCCTCCCACTCCCCCCATCCCAGAAGCACCCACCCTCCACCTCCACCGTCTCAGTCTCAGGATGCAGAGCAGTGACAGGGCCAGAAGGTAATGATACAGCTGCCATGATGCAACAAGCAGACCTGTCGACTGTCAGGAATTGAAATCATGAAGGAATAAGCTGTCATTAAGAGGCCCTCTCCCAGTAGTGGAGCTGTCAGACGCCTGCCTTCTGCCTACTCTCTCTCTATACTCCCGTCTGTCCTCTGCCAGTCCCACCCCATTTGCAGTCACTCCCTAGTCCTCCTCTCATTTCTCTCTTCCTGCTTCAATCCCACTCTCCACTCCTCTCCTCTTCTGTCCTCTTCCAACCAATCATAATCCTTCTCCCTCTCTGCACCCAGTTCCCAATACCCCGCTCCCCCCATCTCAGATTCCTCTTTTCCTCCTCTTCTCCCCTCTCACTGGTTGTTGCTTGAGCAACCTCCTCTCACCTGTCATTTTACCTCTAGGCTATGGGAATAGCACAACTTCCATGTGCACACACACACACAGACACACACATATGCACTTCAAGACAACATGCATGAGGCCTGTGGACACAGCACAAAGATTTCCCTCAACTTGGTGTTACTACACTGTGCTAAACATCACAATCATACCCTTTGCCCAGTGTGATGCATTTGAGGTGTTGTGTGTGTACGTCCACGTGTATATATTTCAGACTTTATCTTTAAAGCTAGGGATGCTGCGCACAGAGACGCTAGGAAGAGCAGGCTACACTTCGGAAATATGCAGCGGATACATCCCACCCCCTCCCATCGGCCCTCTCGTCAAAGCTACGCTCCAAAAACTAATGAACATGCACACTGCCTAAAGACTTCTAGAAGCCAACTTTTCTGTGACTCGCTCACAAACTTCTGGCTATCGTCTCTGCTTCAGCTGTGCATGTCTTCCCACCCGGAGACTCCGGTCATGCGAAGGGAGAGCACAGGCAGGCAGGTCGTCTATTGACAGACAGATACCCCAGCCAATCATTTCATAATTTCACTCAGTCCAAATGTAATTATTGGTCATGTTTATTACAGACCTACGAAGGCCACAGGTTCCTTTGTATTTTCAGACAAACTTTATATATTGATGGCTATCAGAACCTGAAGAGGATTTCAATAAATAAGATAAAAGTGTTTCAGAAACAACTTACAAACCCCACCTTAAACATATGGGTCCAAAAGTTTGAAGTCAAGAAGTCCCCTAAAAGTCTCCCCTTCAGGTAATTGGGAAACCTGTTTTACAATGTCACTTATGAGATAACTTCATCATAACGCCCGGGCCACGCCGGCAGCGGCTGCACCACGGAACAGCTGCGTGTCGCGGATGTCAGTTGTTCGCGCCAGCTGCGGTTTAGCTGTGGAGCTGCTACTGCCAGCGCTAGGATTTTACATAAGGTTTGCCTTGAAAAGGGCCATGAGAAAATCTATAGAAGAACCGTGGCTGAACCGCAGCCAGTGTGGCAGCTCTAATCTGTTAACATGGGCGTGGAATGGAAAAGCAAGCCGTACCGCGGCGCAACCGCAGCCGGTGTGGCCCGGGATTGAATTTGTGATGTGTGTGTAGACAGGTACGTGGTGGATACAGGAGGCAGAAACAGGTGAACGGATGTAAATCGTCAGTAAGAGACTCAGGCTGCCCAGAGATTCACCCAAGAACGTGACTGTTTGAGTGGGTGTTGACGTGTGTTGTGTGAAAGGCCTGATTAGCTAATACAATCAGATATTTTTCCCACAATCCCCCTGATTAGCAGCAGTGATCCCGCTGGAAAAGAGGAAAGGCTGACTCAAGCCTTTAAAGAACATGGCTAAGAATTTTTTAAGCCCAGACACGCCAAAGACTGACACCACATGCACACACACACACACACACACACACACACACGACAGATGTACATTTGCACTGAGTCAAATGATCTGTTGTGTGAGTGTGTTTGTTTTGCAAAGCCACAAGCTCCCACCATATTTCCCCGAATGCACTCCAGTTGACCCTTCGCTTCAGGCTTTGAATTTCCAAACAAGTTCCTGTGAGTAACTTCACATGAGCTGCACTCGGGGGGGAAAAGGATTCTTGGAGTCCAACCTAAACATAATAAAACACTTTACCCAAGACAGCACTTAAATCAATTTGCAAATCAGAAATGTTGCTCTTATATAGCTACATAGAACCAGGCCGTTGCAATGGCCCGTTTACAAAGGAGTTCTCAGACTAAACCTTTAACGTTCATATCGACGACAGTTTGGCTGATGGACTTTTCCACTTGCAGTCTCACATCGCAGTATGCCAACACTGAAGAGCAGTATCTAACAGCAAGTGGGTATTTCTTTCGGTTGGTTCATCAACCTCCTCCTCAGTTAGTCATGAATTGCTTTGGAGAAGTCATTGTAAAGTTTGCATTTTATTCAACTGTGGCTTATATGTGTAGGTGGAGAGAGACAGAGACGCCACATAGTTTCCTGTTGAGTGATTGTTACACTACTTCCATTAAATGTAACTGCCTTGTGGTAAAGACAACCACAAAAACAACAATGGTGTCTCTGCTTGCTTCCTCTCTCAAAGTACAGAGGAGGACATGGAACCAAGTTTCAGACCTCAACCAGCCGTCACCAATTCTGCTGCACATCTCTTCCTATATGAGGGGAAACATTATCACAAGCTGGGAGTCAGCAAGCCACTCTACAGAAGAGTCAGGCACTCATTATAAACACTGAAATACATTTAAATGAATGAATCCCTACTGAAACACCTCTATGCATATGTTCGTCTTTGTGCTGTTTCACAGACAAAGAGCAGTATCTTTAAATAGTGACATAGAACTTATCTGTCAGAATGAGTAGTTAGTAGTTTCTAAATATCGGGGATAACCAAATGAAATGTCTGAGGGTAAATGAATAAAAGACGAGTGAAAAGTTGCATCAATGTAAAAAAAACTACCAGAAACATGCAGCTATTACATGTCAAATTCTAAACATAGCCAGAATAACTGCCCTTAGAGAATATGGATGTTGGTGTATTTTATGTCAGCCCACTTATAGTCGTAGGGCGTCAGGTGGGTTCGGAAATAATCAATGTGACGCACACTTGATTAACACTTGATTTGTCGTAACAAAACCACTTCCATGTTTGGTGCAATGTGTTTTGTCAGCTCGGTGATGTTGACCTGTAGGAGCCCAGCTCACAGCGTTCCACCAGAACAGATCAAACATGACAAAGCGAATGAGGAATGATTATTTCAGTGTCACGAGATGGAACTGTGGAGCAGAGACTTTTCCAATTACAAAACAGCCCGTGATGTCACACATGACATAAAAGACAGCAAACTGGGATTGTTTGGGGAGCAACGTGTAGTCTGTCATGTCTCTCGGCCTCAAAACAGCAAGAATTCATGACTGTATATCACCTAATTTGCCATTTTAAGTCATGTGTTGCACCTCTTGAGCATTTTCCATTTTATAATACCACATTAAAAGAACTATAATGGCTACTGTTGATGCATGTGCAGCATCGTCCTCATGACATCACAGATTAGTTCCTCCCTCTCCGCTTGAAGGGAAACTAATCCTTAAAACCGTCTGATACAAACACAAGCAAAAAGCTCAACACCTCTCTGCAGATGTTAGAGGAGCTGTAACTCACACGCACACCAGACATCCACACCAATTACATGCTATGACATAACAAACCACAAACATGCCCGTAATAGCTGGAGACAGGATGAATTGACTGCAAACGTCTGCGCTCGTCTTTCCGGTGAACACAGGGTACAAGGCCTGTGTGCGGTAAATGCCTGGATGATGATTTGTCAGTGTGTAAGAACACGGTTTCTTGTTTACGATGATGAATGAGCAGCACTTCCTCTACACACGCCATGTTCTCTATATCTAAGCTGTCACTTTGGCTCTCCGCAACACAACTGTAATGCCAGCAAGGGTGACGGTGGAAGGGTTTTCGAGAGAACCTGAATCATCCGACAGCACGCGCACGGGCCCGCGCACACACAATCCAAACTGTTGTACGCGGCAGGCGGGGGCTTTACACAGCAGTGAAAGTCTTTATGGCATTCTGATTGACGAAAAGAGGGAACGAGGGGGAGAGGGAGAGCGGGATCTCCCCTAAGTCAATTTGAACAGCAGGCTGATGAAATTACACAGGTAGTCGTGGCCACGTTGACAAATGAGGGGAGAGATGGGGATGAAAAGAAGGAGACAGTCAGAGACACCTTTTCGCTGGCTGACGCACATGTGTATACACGTGTGTGAGCAGAGTGTCGGGAAAAGAAAAACAAATTTATATTTTATATTACATTATCTCCTTCCCTTTCGAAACTCAGCCACCCATGAATACACGGGACTACATGGGAATCATGCATCATAGATACGTGTGCAAGGATGTTTTCTCCTTCAATTAATGTTGAGGAATATGCATCATTTCATAAACAAGACTATTCTAGATTGAGCACAGTACCCTTACATGTAAAGTGATGCTCTATTGAACCCATGAGGATGAATGTCTGAGGTTATTTTTCACCCCTGTCTATTTGTTGGTTAGTTTATTTAATGCAAAAACTACAGAAGGGATTTCCATGAAACTTGGTGGAAGGATAGGACATGGGCGAAGAAAGAAACCATTACGTTTTGGCACAGATCTGGAAAAAAGGTGGATACAGGAATTGTTTACACTTTGAGATAGGGTTTTTTCTTTTCTTAAAAGATATTTTGGGGCATTTCACCTTAATTGACAGGACAATTGATTTGAAAATATGTCCGGGAACATGTCAGATTTGGTGCAGACGTTAAGAAAGGAACCACTGAATGCCGTTCTGGTTTGGACTTGTTATCATATGACGATGCGGGGTGCTGCAGTTGCTCAGCTTCATATCATTTATCAGCTGACACAGGGAAAGTTTCCTTTACACTCCACGCTTGGGTAAACTGTACACTCAAGTTCAACTGACTTGAGTTGAGGAGTCCGAAAATCGGATATGAAAGCACAGGGAAACAACAAACTACCCACAATCCCACTCAAAACTCCAAGAACACAAAATACCACAACACTCCCGTATCTGATTGAGCCACAACTGCTTCCAAAGCCTCAAACATTCAGGGCTGCCCTTTGAATAAACAATGTGCATTACACTTGTCACACCACCACTCCCACTGTGGTTGTGGTGGTCACACTATGTGGTTACTTTTTCCACTCAGAGAAACACACAACCTCACATACCAGTGATGTATCACACTTTATACTCTTTGCTAAGGAACGAAAAGTATAAGAAAAAGGTTCAGTGTCCTCAGTGAACTCAGTCAGAAAACAGGAAAAAAGGGACATCTGGAATCAAACATCAGAAAAAACGAGTTCAACATTCAACAGAGTAGCTTGAACTCCTTTTGTTGTGCCTCCTACCTCTATGGCTCTGGTGATGAAGGGAATCTGTGTCCCCGAGTCCAGGTCCTGGTTGATGATTAGTCTACGGGCCCACTGACCGGCCCGCACTACGCCGCTGCCCTGAATCAACACCAGCAGCTTGGACGGGTTGGACAAGGCATCCGGGCTCAGGTAGATGAAACTGGTGGGTTCATCGTCTGTGGCATCCACCTAAATGTCCAGGGAAACAGTAGTTACCATGTGTCACTGACATATACGTCAATCAAAATAAATCTAATCTAATTCTGACTTTATAATTAGAGCTTTGATTTCTGTTGATTCAAAGAATAATCTGAAAATAAATGAATTAAGAAAAATATATAATTTTCTTATGACTTTAGGGAAAAACAGTGCACTCTACTGTGTACTTTGTAATTAACAAAACTTATATGCATCAATACGAATCATCAATAACCACGATCAGAAAACAGCCTTCGTGTGATTAAAACCAAGGCACAAAGTTACACAGACGGAGGGAGAGATTTAGTATATTTGTGTGGGTGCATGCACTCCGTCCACCTCCCATGAGTCTTTGCATCCCCACCAAGTATGCCTGGAAGAATCTCTAAGGAGACAAACACTGTCCATAAAAGCCACGGGTGGCAGCTGCACGAACTTAATCCAAGCAGACAAAGACAGCCGAGTGGGGGAGAAAATCTTACCCTTTATTCTCTTGTGCTCCCTCATTCTCTCTCCCTATACTTGGCTGCGGTTAATCTTCTTAAAATCTGTGGTCACAAGTTCAATGCCATGCAGGTGGACGGACCCACCACTAACACACAAATACACACACACAAATGCCATATACTCGCAGGCGGGTGGGCAGCAGAAAGGCAGAACTGAGCAATTTTCCAGAGGAATAATGAGATAAATAGGGCAGGCAGATAAACCAGTAAAAGTGTATGGGGGCTAATGAATGCCGCTGAGTCCCCGGCTAAGTGATTTATGGACACTGTTAGCGCAGGAGCTAACTCTGCTGCGCTTCTAAACACCAGCGCCGCCTAACATCCCTGTAAACGCAGCCTGAAAAATGATCACAACTTTTATGAACAGAAAGAAAAAGGGAGCAGGGATGGAAGGGAAGGGAGGAAAAAAAGAGACAAAAATGCTTCCAGCAACAAATAAAAGGGATCAAGTGTGTGCTCTGAGCCGGGATGAGCCGGGCAAAGAATAACTCCGTGATGGCTGAGAAAGTCCCCTTCCGTGCAAATGAATGCAAAACAGATTAAGCATCAGCATGCTGTGCCTCTGCGCCTTTGAAATGACACGTCACAATACAGTTAATTTGTTGAGGAGACACTTTTGCACAAAAGATGTGAGCAGAGGAAAAGGGGGGGGGGGGGGGGGTGGGGGGGGTAAAAAAAAGAGAGAGGGAGATAGAAAGGAAAAGACAAAGACTGATCGGGAAATGAGAAGAGCTGACTCCTAGCAAACCCCTTTTTCTTTATTATTTTTGTTTTAAACAGGGGACTCAATATAATCACACTCTGAAGCCGAAGCATTTACGTCAATTTTCATATTTAATACTCCCTTTAATCTTCAAGGGCGTAAATGAAAGAGGAAAATGCCTCTTTTCAAACTCTGGGTACTTACTGGCAGGAATGCTTTAGTCATGTTGCACTTTTTCTCCAACAGCTCGTAAACATACTGGGTGATTATCTAGAGAGAGAAGAAAAAAAGACAGAGAACACACACATATTGTCAGACATTACACTTATAATACAATTAATGTTTTTATATTGCTGCTGATACAAATTCATCCAACAAAAGCTGTGTGTGTGTGTGTGTGTGTGTGTGTGTGTGTGTGTGTGTGTGTGTGTGTGTGTGTGTGTGTGTGTGTGTCTGTGAACAAGTAATAGCAACAACTGTCATGCTTACAAACAGAATAAAAAATACCATTCAAAACCCTCGTTTGCCCTCTGGTCTGTGTGTATGCATGTGTACATGAGCTACTTGAAAGGGTCCAGATTGTGCCGTGTGTGTCTGCATGTGTGTGTGTGTGTGTGTGTGTGTGTGTGTGTGTGTGTGTGTGTGTGTGTGTGTGTGTCTGTGTGTGTGAATCACAGTGCAGTGCGAGCGTTGAGGTTGTAAGTGCCAGGAGAGGAAATCTCCTGTACAAGCGAAGGGCTGATGTAAGTTATGTTTATCCCCGCAGCCACAGCACTAAAGAACCTTGTATACCGAGTCATTCCAACCCCGGGCCAAGCCTTTCATGGTTCAGTGACATTAACAACTCTCTTTTCCATTTTCCTTATTTTTTTTTCTTTCCTTCTTTTCTCCTCCCCGCGTCCTTCTCAGCTCAGAACAGAGAGAAGCACTTTGTGAAACAGATTTAGATTTGTGATCAGTTACGAGAGAAAGCCAGAGGAGTTAAAGAGTGATAACAGATGACAGGACACATGGCCACTGGCGGCGAGCTGCGCTGGAGCCATTGTTGTCGCAATAATGTTTCCCAAACACGTACAATGACAGAGTCTGTGTCCTGTACATGTCGCGACAATACAATGTCGGTCGGATGGACCACAAGGGGGACCTGAGCAACATGTTGTCGTGCTCTGCTGTGAAGTCTCACTCTGTGTGGCTTTTGAAGCATCAGATGCACCAAATCAGGAAAACGAAAGGCCAGCGGTGGCGCCACAGCTACAGAGCGTGTCCGAGCCCCAGTCACGCTCTCTAGTCAGAGACCGACCAACTTGCTGACCCCAAAAAACAAACAAGGATCAAACAGGGACTGTCATGTCTCACACCACAGAGGGGGATGATGAGCAGATCTCAATGTGTGCAAAAGTGTAAAACTCCATCGACATTAAATAAGCAGGTAAAAAGAAACCTACCCACTAAATGTAATAGGGATGGTTCATTACAAACATCTTCACAAAAATACAATTTGAATTACTGCCCTGCTGTTGTGTATCTCCCCCCCAACCAGTGCAGTTTCAGTCTATTTTTTTTTCCTACTCTCATATGAGGTCACCAGGACTTTAGACCACTGAAATCTAATCAATTCATCTTTGAATTCAAGTGACAAAAGCCAACATCATGTTTTGTGAGGCCATCACGACCTTGACTTTTGACCAAATCTAATCAGTTAATCTGTGAGCATAGGTGAACAGTTTTGGGGGGATTTTCCAAGAGAGGCGTTCTTAAGATAAAATGTTCACAAAAATGGGTTCCGTGAGGTCCCAGTGCCCTTGATCTTTCCCCACCAAATTCTACTCTATTCAAATATTCTTTCTTTCTTTTTGGTAAATGATTTCAATTCAAGAATATTTCTGCTTTCAAAACTTAAAAGGTGGAAGACCATTGCCTACATAAATGGCTTTTCACACAGAAAATGAAGGACCACCAAAGGCCAAATGCAACTTGACTCCTCAGGTCAGACAAAAAGAGCGACATTTGGTTGAAAGTCAACTGTGAATCTCTCAGAATAATGCTGCGGTACTTTATGCCTGAAAGAAACTAAATGCTAACTTTAATTACTGCTTAAAGAAGAACATGCAAGACAAACATTACACACCAGACATAAGACATTATTATCGATAGGACAGCCAATCAAAGGCCAGCAGGCAGAGCAAATGAGATGATCGATTCTACCATTTGACCCTGGGACGAGGAGGGGGTGGGGTAGAGGAGGGGAACAATCCCACCACACCCGAACCCACCCAGCCTCCACTAGCTAATTCCCTAAAATGTCAGCCAGTCTGATGAAGACTAAAATGATTTTGGGACTCAGAATGCTAGTGTTTAATAACATCAATAAGCCTCAGAGGAAATTTCATTTGCACTACGTTATTTGTTCAGTGCCTCAGGTGGCTCGAGAAACATCTGATATAGAAGAAGGAGAGAGACTAATGGGGAACAAGACGAGAGCGGAAAAGCTGGAAAGAATGTGAGAGTTTCCACGTGAAAATTCATTTCCACCGATAAAAGGATACTGCAGATCATGATTAACAATCTAATATCCCAGAGTGTACGTATATGTGAGCATCTCTTTTAGTTCTTCATGTAAACGGCAGCCAGATGACCTTTTCCTCTCAGCAAACAAGATTCAAAAACTAAGAGTTGAAAAGGGGACGATGGAAGTATTTCAATAGATAAAAAAAACAAGTTTTTGTTTTTAGAATCAAAGTGATAGAGTCAGGGCAGAGACATATAACACAGAAACACACACACACAGCCAACCTCCTTCTGTGTGGGCCTCTGAGGACGACGCCTCAGCAGCTGATCAGTACAATAAGAAAAGCCCCTTTGTCACCTAATTATCAATGTGTTATTTGCGCTTTAATGAAATGCCTGCAGGAACCAACTCTGAGCGCCCGCATTGTCGGCAGCGGCCGATAGGAGTAGTGTGAGGAGTGGGTTTGGCAAAATAATATTAAGACACACAAAGAGGAAAGGAACGGGAGTGAGAGAGACAAACAGAAAGGGATATAAAAAGATAAAAGCATCTAAATCAATTTAAATAGAAGCACAAACATGTTATCAATGTCCTTATCTGCAACAAATTTAGTACACAATACAAATGAGTCCATCCCCTCTGCACATCAAGAACTATTTCATTCTCAGTGTCAGTATATTTACTGCACGGACCCTTCTGAGCATCGATTCTACAAGTTAGCAACATACTGCCCCATCTATCCTGTTAGGTCATTGTCATGTTGAAAACCCCAGGCTTTGGAGAGAGGCTAACATCTTCCCTTTCAAATAAATCTACTAATTCATGATGGCAACAATGAAGCACAATTCTCCCACATCTTCAACGCTCATCCATTCAAACTTTGCTAACTCCCTAGTTCACTGTGACCATGCACCTCTCACTGTACACCCCCCCCCCCCCCCCCCCCTCCTTGCGACAACATACATTTTGGACACCATCAGATCCATGAAGATTAACTTTGGTCTCATCAGATCAGAGCGTGGATTCCCAAAAGTCTTCGCCTTTGACAGCGTGGCTTTAGCGACGGCTTAACCGGCTTTCTTGTGCTTTTGCTTCAGCTGTGGCTTCCTGTGTGGACGACAACCATGCATTCCACTTCTGTGTGCATCCTCTAGTGCATCTTATTGTGTGAGATGAACCAGTTTGGCTTTCCAAATCTTTTACCAGCTCTGAGGGACTCGCCTGCACCTTTTTAAGCAAAACTGAGACTTACAGGAAGGATTTGGACATTTCCATCATTTTTGATTTATGTCCCACTTTTGCTAATGTATTTTGACTTGATAAAAATGATTTGCTAATCCTATTGTACCCTTGCCCTTTGCTGTGCAATTAAATAATAGTCCTTCTCAAGTCTCCAGACAATATTATCCCATGTGGTGCCATTGTTGTTGCTGACAACAATGGCACCACATGGGTTCAAGTCTGAGAGTGATTCGATGAGTTAAGTAAAACTGTAATTGTCGACCTATCACACCTGTTTAACTGTGATGGTTAAGCAGATGCATTTGGCGATCAAGTGAATCTAAAATTATTTGAAAAGAAAAAAGAAAATAACACAACTTGGAAGGTTGAAAACAGGGTGTATCATGAAAGTATCCCATACTGTACAGTGCCCCCAAATAATAATAATCATAATCATAATCATAATAATACATCAATAAATAAATTCATGTCACTACAAAAGATTTGTAGTGAAGTAATTATTTTGACTATTTCACATCAATGCACTAAGGCTTGTGTGGTGAAATCTCTGATTGTAGCCTTTACTGTATCCCGGTGGCCCCACTGGCAGCGCCCTTGCATCCAGGCACAGCGCCTCTGCTCTTTTCTAATCATCACACATTGAACTGATCTTTATAAAAAAAACTGCTGAATTCATAATAATGTTCCTGGATAAAGGGGGCGTTGCTTCTTCTGCAACAATGAAGTTGTGTCATAATCTGCGGGAAGAACTTCTCTCCTGTCTGCAGGTGTGTGTCGGCCCGTCTCAGTCGCTCTTCACACAAACAAAAACCCTCACATCTATTTAATAATTAATCGACTGTGTCGGATCATGAATCCGGATCATTCCGGTCACTTTAACCCTGATGTCCTGGCTGTGCACGTCTCGTCTCGTGTTGTGCGTGGCAGGTGGACTGCGTGCAAAAGGTTGGACTTTTTTGTGTTTAAATGCATGTCTCATAAACTCACAAAGTAAACTTCAAGTACTGCACGTGTCCTAATAACTTCTGATCAGTGTCTGTGTTTATTGTTCCCGTGTAAAGTGAGCGCAGGTCAGCGGGAGAGTGAGGAGTGAGGACAGCAATTTTGCAGCGGCTGGAAACACTGCTGTATTTAAATTTATTAAGATGTAATCTGAAATGTAAGATCTAATGAAAAGTGGGCGCCACAGTCCCCAACTGCACAGTTTCATCTCCAAACACCAGCCGAAACCGACACATAACAATGATCAGGACGACTGGACGATGATGAACTCTCAAACAAAGTTTTCTACATGACCATGAGAGCGATCGTGGGAGAGTCTGAAAAAAAAAACGGCTTCTGCATCTGAGGTCATCTGTGTGTCTGTGGTTTGTTTGTGCAGAGGAAGCATTGTGGTGATGAAGCAAGACGAGTGGGATCAGGGAGGAAGGAAGGGACTTAGAGGAGGGCTCAGTGGGTGGAAAAGAGAGAGGAAAGATGGGAGAGGTGGAGAAGTAATCCCCAGGAGCCAGAGTGTCATGCCAGATCCCACTGCGGTGAGCAGCTGAGGAGACGAGGAGCAACGGACAGTACGTGGTCTTTGATAAGTGGGTGGGCTGCGGTACCAACTCCAAGCAAACCTCTGGTCATCCCCACAACAATCTCTTCATCAGCACCTTCACTCGCACACCAAGCCAAAGGCCGTTGTGGCTGCAAGTCAATACTTTTAAACTCCACACTGCTGAGAGAGAAAGACCTCCCACCTCTTGTGTGCACACACTGCACATGTGTCAGTTAATGTGTGTGTATCTGTGTTCTCCCACTGATTACAACAGTCACGCCTGGTTTGGCAAACCACACCTGAGGCGATAAGGATATGATTCTTCCCGCACGCGCACACACGCACACACACACACACCCACACACAAAAGGGAGGGAGGAAGAGAACCTGGACAGGAAGAGGAGGATAGATTGAGAGGAGGGAAAGATGAGGAGATGAGAAACAGGAGAAAGGGAACAGACAAAAGGTAAATATGTTAAGAAAAGAAGGAAAGGGATCGGGGAGCGATAAGAGGGAGGCAGGGAGGGTAAAGGGTGAGATCATCAAGGGCAGCGGTGAAGTAATTACAGGGGAGGACGAGAGCAATGATCTGAAACCACAGTTTTCGAGATGACCATGAAACATGACCAGATGTTTATCAGAGTCGCGGTAAGTTTTATTGAGATACATTTAAGACCCTTTAGGAGCAATTTCACGTCAATCACAGTGAAATATACAACTTATGAATAGTGATAAATATAGAAAAAGTGGAAAATCCAAGTCTGTGCATGTGTCAAGGTGGCATTTAACTGAGAATGCACCCATCAACCAATAAAAGAAAGAAATTAAACAGCATCAGAAGTCATTAGTACAGAGCTGTTTTCAGGCCTTCTGAGGATACGAGTTCAAATAATACGATTTCAGTCACATATTGGGGCCAATGAACCAACACTGGTTTATCTGTCACCCAGTGTCAAGTCATGTGCACAACTATACTCAAGTCAGCAGTGCATGGAGCATACACACGTATGAGAAACCCGTGTACAGACACGCACATCTCTTGTCTCACTAGTCCAGAGCCCTCTCAAAAGCCACTTAGCCAGAGAAACCAGAGAAGAGAAGAAGAGGCATCAAAGCTGTTTATATAATGAAACTGAAAGAGCTGCTCCATGCCGTATCACTGACTGCACCAAGGAAAGCATTCCTTCTCCAGAGAATAGAGGAGAGGAAGAAAAAGGAAGAGGGAAAAAAAAGAAGAAAATCCCCCTGAACAATGCAGCACAACAACAGCGGCAACAACAGCGAAAGCGAACTCGGAGACAGACTGAAGAAATGAGAGACAGCACGAGGCAATAGAAAGGTTGTTTATTTTAGGTCGGACCCTTGTAGCAACAAAGAGTGGCATTAAAACAGGGCCCATTGTTGTGAGTTTGTGATCTGTCAGTCCACATGGGAAACAAAGAGAGGGAGAGAGACGGGTGCGGTTCCCATGAGGTCTCTGTCATTCTTCCGTCGGAGGAGAGAAGGCTCTCCAGGGAAGAGAAACTTCTCCGACTGACAGACGGACTGTTTACACTTAGCGTAGATATCCTTCTCTCTCGCTCACTCCTCTGCCCTCCCTGCACTACTCATCCTAATGGCGTCGTAATGACCTCCTCAGGTGTTAACTGAGAAGCCGGCAGAGGGCTAATTCAAAGTAAAGTACTGTATGCCACAGTGGGTGCCGGCGGTAGTGACAGATGCCAGTGCTGTAACTACCAGCCCTCCTGTCTTCTCTCTAATACACCGCCCTGCACCCCCCTCCCATCCCTGTCCAATTCCCTTCTCTTTCATCAACTCTAATCCACCTCACTTACACCCTGCAACCATTTTTGTCTGACTGTGTCTGTTTCCTCCTCCCTGCTCTCAGCAGAAGCAACAGCAGCGGTGTTTAAGTGTTTTGGGAATGGAGACGCGATGGCAGTCAGTGAATCAGGGCAGACAGCTGTCATTTATAGTCTGTCTTTAGAGACATCCCATTAGCTTTCCAACAAAATGGTCCACGGCTGGTATGGGGCCTCCTGGTGCTTTATGTACAGTACGAGGGCCTGTCTCTATGGCTCCCAATGTGGAGCTGACGCAACATGTCATGACTGTGCCGCGTGACTTTTTATTCATAGCACTTTGTCAACCAAAATAATCCATCCTTCCATCCCTTGTAGGTTAATGTTGTTTATCTAAAGGGCTGAACATACGACACTGTTCTGCTTTCTGAGACTGTTGGTAAACAACGTTGTTAAAAACGGTGACTATGAGGCTGCAGAAGGTCTTGATGTACGTTTAAACTCATATCAGCAGGGCGGATGAAAGATCAAGTCGTGTTCACACTTCACTTGACTAATCTGTTTAGGTTCACACAAAATGTCCACACTTGTCTTGTTTGCGATTTGTATGATCAAAACTAAACGTTTGTCCAGGTACATATTCATCAACCAGTCCCCCACTGACTCTCCACAGGTCTACCACACTGAACTGATGATTATGTCTCACCCGTTTCCCTGCATTTATTGTTTCTCCAAAAATATCATTGCATCACTGTCACATCAGAATTTTGCTCAAGGGCACTTCAGCAGGGCCTTAAACCTTGGCCAGCTGGTCGCTGCTACCCAACATCGATAACGTGGAAACAGAGGGAGACAGAAAAAGAAAAAAGAGAGAGACAGCACAGGGTGTAAGAGACGGACAGCAGAGAAAGAGAGAGATGAAGAGAGAGAAGGAGAAAGAGAGAGAGAGAGAGAGAGACGGCTTTCTAATTCAGCCATCTGGCTAGTTTTACTTCATTATAATATTCTGACTGTGTGTGTGTGTGTGTGTGTGTGTGTGTGTGTGTGTGTGTGTGTGTGTGTGTGTGTGTGTGTGTGTGTGGACAAATTTGCGAGTGCCTTCCATTCCACAGATGCAGGCAGAGCAGAGAAGAATCCTCATTTATTAACAGCTTAATAGAGCTCCATCTGGGCCAGACCCTATGCTTGTGTTCTATCAGGGAGCTTCATCACTGAATCACAGGAATTAGACTACAACTGATACCTACACGGGCTGGGGTGACCCTGCTGCACCGAGCTACACCGCACAGATAGCCTCCACTGTAACACAGCTGTAATACAGCTGTAATACAGCTGTAATACAGCCATTACGATAACAGTGGGAGCCAAGGACAGAAAATGTCACCAGAGAGTCCTCCGTTTTTTCAGTCTTGGTTTGTGTAAAGTTTTAGTTTGCACAAGACAAACCAGTATAAAAAAAGAGGGAAGAGAAAACAATCCGTACATTCGACCATACAAACATTTACACACTGGGGTTGATGGGAATAAAAAAAGATCGTCTAAAAGAGTGTTTAAAATCTATAAAAATAAAAAATATATATTTTGGTTGCAGACTTCCTATTTCTCCTATAACCACATATTACCTTTCTTGTTCTATAACCATCCCCCCAAACTATACAGGATCCCCATGAAGGCATTAGGAAGTGGTTGACTTTGGATAAGAAGAAGAAAATATCAATACCACCCCCATAACCTGGCTTTCCCTTGAACAACTGTATTCCAACAATAATTAGACCTTTCAATGATGCTCATAGCAGAGCATATGGTTCTGGTCCTATATGTTTACACTGGGCCAATCAGTCAAAGAGGTTATGTTTTCACCCATGTCTGTTTGTTGGTTTGTCTGGTTGTTTATTTTTAAGCTGGATATGAAATTACAGATCCAGTTTGCACCAAACTTGGTGAAGAAATGGGCGGTGGACCAGAAAATTACCCATATAATTTTGAGGAGGTTCCAGTTTCATGTTTCAGGATTTGTTTTGATCACTTTCTTTAACTTTTATTTATTATTATTATTATTATATCATTTCATTTGTAAATTTCTCATGGGTCTTGAAAGAATCAGACTGCACTCTAAGTGCCATTCTAGTTTGCTCTTTCTTCTTTTAATCTGCATTGTGCATATCTTCAAGAAGAGATGTTCTCCATTTAAAAACAATTATTCTGTACAACACTAAACAGAATAGTAGTTAGTTTGATGTATCTCGCCAGTTAGTGCCCTAAATTATTTTTTTTTAAATCTATTGAATCAAAGACATGAGCTCTAGCAGTTACCATGTTTATGCAAAGTGCAACATGTGCACCATGAAACACACTTTATCGGTAACTTGCACATACTTTGTGCTGTGGTATAAGTTTAAGACTAATGTTTTTTTCATGTATTGAACTACAGGCCCCTTATATGGACATAAATATGGCCAATGGGGGAGCATCTTGGGAAATAGCATCTGCAAACCTCCACATCGTGACATAAATATAGGAGAACATGTTTGAATTATTTTTTATGGATCAAGATGATGAGTGAAAAATGATTCACTGCTCTTGTGCTCAACCCAAATTTTGTTCCCATCTCTTTCTTTTGCTTTGGAGGCCATCACACCAACATCCTCGTTCTCCCTCTTTGTATCTGTCCCTCCATTCAGACGAAGCTGAAGTGCAAATTGGACATCTGGTGCTGTGATGTGTCTGACAATACAGCCGCCACCCCCCAGCCCCCTCACACATGTACCGAGACACACACACACACACGCACGCACGCACGCACGCACACACACACACACACACACAAACACACATATACACACACACACACACCGAGTCCTCCACACAAAATACAGAACCGTGAGGATATAAAGACACTGAGAAGAAGACAGGAGGAGGAGGGAGAGATGGACAGAGGTATGGAGGGAGGGCTGGGCGAGAACAGTATGCGAGTGAACATTAGGGGGCAATGATGATGCCATTCTATTCACACACTGCCAGGGGCAAACACATGCACCAACGTCCTTGTGCCATCCCTCACAGCTCCGCCGCTGAGTCGTGTCCGGTTCGCAGAACGTCTCAGGTGGCAGGTTGATAGAGGGCACTGGGGTGTGTGGTGGAGCGGCGTTGGCCCATAACAGGCCTGTCTGCATGGAAGCTTATTTTACCCTTTAGCCTCGTGACGTCTGACACAGTCTCTCCTCTCGCCTGATGCAGAAATGAATGGGAGGGATGGGAGAACAGGGAGAATTGCGAGCACAAATAGATACGCGTTTGTTGGCAGGACGGACGCAGAAATAATCACGCAGGTACGCCTGTGTGACACACACTCTTAAACTCGCACATACAGAACCTGACTAAGCAGCATAACCTAATTTTACAACCAAAGGCATACAATTCAGTAGCTGTGTCTATTTATAATGGAGCATTTTTCTTACCAGGAAAAAAAAAACAATGCATCTGTTCCTGCAAAGCTGTATGAGAGAGGTGCAGTATTCATTTTCTTGAATCATCTGTGGCCTAAAAACAACAGACAGATAGTACTGCTTATTCAGGTAGTGTTCCTCTCTTCTCGGCCAGTTAATCTCCTTCAGCACAACACAGAGTATCTGTTCTCATTACATGAGCGCACATCAACACTGATTGACACCGTTTCCTTTTTTTCCTCTCTAAAGAAGAGGCTTCTGTCAATTTCTTAATCACAGGATGAATAAAATTTGCATACATCCCGCTTGATGATTATTTGTTTTCTCCAAATGTTTGGCCCCCCTCGGATGTCTGAGTTCAGTTGGTTTAAATGTCTGTGTGTTCTTTCAGGGCCCCTGTTTTCCAGCTACCAAATGTTTGTTTCTACAGCCTTTTTAGATGTTGGTAGATAGTGCCAAAAGAAAAGAGTGTTTGGGGGGGGGGGGGGCTTCACAGAAGGCATGTTCTCAAAGGAGCGACTGTATACCTGCATTAGAAAGAATAAAAACACCCAGGTAATCCCACAAACGGGTCTATCACTTGGCTTTGAACTTCAAAGAATGCGCACAACAATTAAAAGCAACATAGCGGGGGATGCAAATAAAAAAACTGATTACAAAAGAACATTTGTCTCATTATCTTAATGCATATTGCATGCGGTGGTACTGTGGGAGTGAATTAGAGGTGAACTCTATCACGGTGTTTAGTTGTATATATAGTGAAGCCACAAAACTTCCTGAGGTTGCATTGCATCCTTGAAATGAAAATCCAAAAGCAACTTTCAGAATCCATACTTTTCTCCCCATGTGCTTCATGTGTTTACACTAAACCAAACAGCACAGGTCATCAGTTCATCCGCAGTCAAATCCCATTCACACCAGTCGTGCAGCAGCAACTGTAAAGTCTCTAGAGCTGCTTTCACAATGTATTCAGTGGCTCCAGAGTTTCTCCTGCCAGCCCCGTGGTGAAAACTCCAGATAAGGTCTGAATGAGCCCATGTGAGAAAACAGCAGGAGATTCTGTGGAGGATTCACCGCGAGCTAGTGGGCGTGTTGATGACGTTTCTAACACGCAACAGATGCAAAAGTGGAAAAATTAAAAAAAGCACGCCAATATCGCAGGATTAAAAAAAGAGTTGCCGTAAAAATAGAAGACACAGACGAAGATGTCAACTGGGAAAGACAACGAGATGTGAGAGCTGACACTCGTGTTGATGAGCTGAAGACAAAAACATGTGATTTCCACAGCGAAATGTATACGTTACTTCCTGCCTCCTGCGCCACCCCTCGCCTGAACGCCCAGGAGATGTCTGTGTTGTTGTGAACACGTCTGACTTGCAAATCTCCTGCTGTGTTGTTCGTATGTATACGGTAAACTACAGAGACAGTCTCAGGGCCCCAGAGTGCAATCATTTGGTCATTAACAATAAACACCGATACTCATCAGAAGTTATTAGGACCTGAACAGTAATAAAGTTTACTTTGTGTTTGATTGAATCGCTCCAGAGTTCACACGCACACACGCGCGCACACACGCACACACACACACACACACACACACACACACACACACACACACACACACACACACACACACACACACACACACACACACACACACACACACACACACACACACACTAGGTGAAACACTGAACTAACCTTGTTCAATACAAATCTAAAAGCTCATCTAAATCATATCCGTCCTGTTAACTGAGCTGGTAACATATATCCTGTGCCAAATGTTCAATATTTATTCAAGAGCCGTTATTGTTGACAGAGCCAGAGATTATTGTTTTAATTGTGTGTGGTTTATTTTATTAACGTTTTATGTCTTTAGGATATTTTAATATTTCTTATTCTAATTCAAATGTCGGTCTGAATATTCTTTAGAATTAAGTACATTGCTCTTGCATGATTATGCTGTAATATTATCATTATATCAGTGGTTTTAAAATGGTTTCACTATGATGACAATAATATCATCTACTGCAATAATTGCTGGGACAAAATATCGTCCAACAAAATGTGTTATTATGAAGGGCCTACCTTAATATTTTTAATAATGCACCAAGTTAGAGGTTTCCTTGTTCAGTTTACAGCTTTAGTTCTCTGAGAATGTCTTTCATATCCAGGCAAAATTGCTATAGTACAATAGAATATCCTGAACTGAATCAATATGGAATCGAATCTGAAATCGAATCAAAACCTTGTGAATCGGAATCGAATCGATTTGGGAAATCAGTGGAGATACCCAGCCCTAGTTAAGAAATTACTAATATACATGGGAACTGTCAAGAAAAGGTGTAATAGGTGTATAATTGCGGTGCCAAAAGACGCAGTGAAAATGTGCTGGTGCACCTAAATGGAAAAGTTGGGCGCACCGTTGCAACCAAAATAAAGACTTAGTCTGGAACCTCCGCTCAGGTTCTGGTGCAAACTTCTGATTCAGACTCTTGGTCAGAATCTGTGGATGTGTCACCGTCTTGTTCAGATTTCACGTTTGAAAATTCAA
This sequence comes from Hippoglossus hippoglossus, assembly GCF_009819705.1. Taxonomy (NCBI): domain Eukaryota; kingdom Metazoa; phylum Chordata; class Actinopteri; order Pleuronectiformes; family Pleuronectidae; genus Hippoglossus; species Hippoglossus hippoglossus. Next base: position 15,626,143 of record NC_047159.1, on the reverse strand, counting down.
CTGTAGCTATGTGTTAAATTTGACCTCAAACTCAACTCATACCTCGACTAAGCTGACAAGCAAGATGATTAGGATTGTGCTCACCAGCCTCAGTGGACCATGACTTTTAAAATACTTGTAAGCCTTCCTCTTTCTAATCTGACAGAAGCCTGGACCACAAGATACACCTCAGCAGAGGCCAGTCTGAGGCTACTGGTATTTAAGGAGTTTAAAAGAAGGTTACAAGGCAAATCATCCAGTTTGAAATGAAAAGATGTGCAAGAGCTCCACAGCCCCCTTTTACACACGAATTGTACTGTGCACAGGGTGTGGCAATTTACCACATTGTGTTTGAAAAAGAGCTGGGGTCCATTACAGTCAGTTTACGCAAATGTAACATCTTTAAACAAATAAATGTATTAATTTCAAAACATGAATTCCACTACCTTCACACCTCCGCCACTGTTCAACAGTCAAATTCAATCAAAATGCACCAAATAACACCCACTTACAGGAATCAGTCCCCTAAATATGCCGGTTTTCATCAAGATCCATTAATTATTCCCTGAGAAAAATAACGAAAATGCAGAAAAACACCCGATTTCACAATCTTAACAAAATCCCTGGATCTGCCTCTTAAGGATCCGCACAAACATTTCATGGATTCTCCTTACCCCAAGTTTCACGGAAATCTTATATGGAAGCAACCATATATATAAAACTCAAGGGGACAGGGGTGAAACTATAACCTCATTGTCGGAGGTAATAAGAGTCAAATTTTAACTTGAAACACTTGATTTTCTCTAGAGCTACAGAGGCTTGACCTTGGTTGTGAATTGACACTCGAATGAGATAAAAACTTTTAAAATGTCGGAGAACTGAGCTCATTTTTCTCGTGCTTCCAACTCACCTAACCTTGGTTAATCAAAGGGAAAAGACTTGAAATGAAATTGATCTGTACGGGGGCATCGACAATAAATGTGAATGCCAAAAATCCACTCAGCCTTACATCCATTAAACAAAGCATCGTCTCAGGAGTGTGATGAGGGTTTATATGCCATGTTCTTTGCTCGACAACTAATCAACAACAACTGCATCATCTTGTAATGTCATGTTACAAAAACTATTCTGGACAGAAAATCCGAATAAAACCCTGTAGCTGAGGCCGGAGTTGCTGAAGACGGATAACCTGAAGTATGCGTTTAAGAAAACAACAACAACAGGAGAATTAGTGTGTTACCTCTCCGAGAGCTTCGTAGCGTTTCTGGTTCCAGCGGTGAAGATCCTCTCTGGCATTGAACACAAAGGGTTCTCCTGTTTTTATATGTCTGAGCTGACCATCTGTGGGACACACAAAGAAAAACACTTTAAACACAATAATTACCTGTATATATACACTAACCCATCTATATATATGGTCTTGTGTGTGTGTGTGTGTGTGTGTGTGTGTGTGTGTGTGTGTGTGTGTGTGTGTGTGTGTGTGTGTGTGTGTGTGTGTGTGTGTGGAGGTATGTTGGGATGTTGGGATGTTGGGCAGGTGACTCCTTCTGACTAGATGTGCACTACTATACTGCTACTTCAGTGAAATTAAACAAACTAACCTCGACCACATTTTTTGTCAATGTTCAATCTCTCTTTCTTCTAGTCTGTCTGCCCCCCCCCCCCTTATAGCAGGTGCAAGGCCTGTGGATGAAGCATTCTTCCAGTCACGACTCCAACGGCCTTCTGGGTAGTCTGGCAGGCTGGGGCTGGACAGCTGGTATGGCAAAAATTCTCTCTCCCGAATTTCATCCATCTAAAAGCCTCTCCCCTTCCTATTTAACTCTGTCCATTTCTTTCTCCCTCTTCTCCCTCGCTCACGCTGGCGACGGGCCACAGGTCTGTCCCTTTCCTTTCCGACCCGAAATCTCCTAGAGAGAAAGCTAAAGGAGCGGAGCGCGGGTGTGTGTGTGTGTGTGTGAAAGAGAGCGAGCACAAAGAGAGAGAAAGGTGGGCTGGCACACATTAGCCCCATGACAACAACTGCTCCTTGCAATTGCTGGGCATCGGCCAGTCACTCTAACAAGCACAGTTCACACACCCAAACAAACACAGTGACACACCAGCACCTGCAGCCGGTAGCACCAGATGTGGACCTACAGGAAAGTGTCACGGGCTTTTCCAAAGAGAATCACACTGTTATTACAACCGAGCACAAACTAACGCTCTCTGGGATCATGTTTAAGTGATTTATTATAACTCTAGGTAACCACCTAACACATCTAGGTTTTATTTCATATGGAACAGTCATAAGACAAGAAAACGCTGTTTAGAAATGGTACCACTCTTTTTCTTAATAAACAATTACCCTCGTGTGGCTGTGGATTGTGGAGCCACTATGTTTATACCTTAGCAATGAGCCCATCGATCCTGCGGTTGACACTACAACAGAATAAAACACTAAACAGTGTTAAATTAAATTTTGACCTTTATGACTGCAGAATCTGTGAGAGCTGTACCACTGAGGAGTACACATATTTAACCCAAATAGCCAGAGGGCTCTCATACTTTCTCAATTATCGCACAATGTGAGAAAAACCCATCAAAGATATAAATAAATTTAATATCGTCGCAAGATAAAAGAATGCATGAGCACTTTTTTTTTTCATCTCCTTCTAAATTGCCACCACTTTCACCCCTCTATCAATGTGATAAATCTCAGGTCGCTAACACACTGTGTATTACAGAACACGTTTTCACTGCTTGTTGTTATACAACATGTAATTCCGAGTGCAGGTTTGACATTGTGTTCCATTAAAAAAATAAAAATAAAGAGTCGACTTGTGCCTGAGAGGTAGAGTAGGAGACGAGCGGGAAGTTGGGATAAAGCAGTGTGCACAAAAAGTACCTTGAAGAAAATCAATTATGCATTCGTGGAGGGGTGAGGATCTAAACACTACTGCCTAAGAGAAGGAAGAGAGGAGCTGTAATGAAATCCTACTGTAGGAGAGGGGTGTGTGTCTGTGCGAGAGAGGGAGGGAGAGAAGAAGTGTGTGGTGTGTGTGTGTGTGTGTGTGTGTGTGTGTGTGGGGGGGGGGGGGCTCCATTACCTCCCCCAACACATCCTCTCAGAGGAATAACGTTTTCTCAACTTTTCTCCTCTTTTCCCGTCATAATTAGCATTCTGTTCTCAATTTGGCCGCTTAATTAGGTGTACATAACCTTGGATTTCCAGTAATGGAAAACCGGAGGGCTGGCGAGATGAAGCCATCATCTTCAGTGATTAAGATACCTGCAAACTATTGTACACAGACTCGTCTGTATTCACATCATTACATGGTCAAATTAACATTTTTGTTCCACCTGTCTCGGGCGGAGGTAGCCCGGGCGTAGCTACCGAATTGCCTGCGAGTCAGAGCGACTGAGAGCCGACACACTGGAGACCCCGCCTGAGGGCCACCGTGGCGTTAATAGAAATGCTATCCTTCAAAAACAGGCCTGAGTGGAAACTGACATATGGATGGGCTAAAGTGTGTATATCCAAGTGTGTGTGGGTGGGTGGGTGGGTGGGTGGGTGAGGCTGCGTTTGGGCTTTTGAGAAGGGAAGGGGCAGGAATAGAGAGATGCAGAGAGAGGTGGGAGAAAAAGGGAAGAGGTGAGATGAAAGGGTGAGGCGATGGGAGCTCAGTCTTCCTCTGTGGGAGCTGGGACTTGAGGCTGCGGTAGAGGGGGTGGTGGGTGTTGGCACGGTGGCTGCTGCTGGTGGTGGGTGGGGGGATGAGCGTGCGTGTCTCTGTTCTTAGGCACAGCGAGGTTATGCAAATGCTCCGTCAGGCGGAGGGCAAGGCTGAGTAGGTTACTGACGGGCCGTAGAGTACACAACATGTCCCCCCACTCAGCCAGGCAGACAGCCAGCAGAGACACTGACAGAGAACAGAGGGGGAGAGAGAGACTACAGGGGAATGCTAAGAGCCAAATAAACCACCACCACCACCAGCACCACCACCACCACCACCAGCAGCAGCAGCAGCAGCAGCAGCCTTTCCAACTCTTCCTCCTTCCTCCACCTGGTTTGATTAAGCCAAAAGAAACCTAAAGAGACTTTTAGATCATCTGGACCCAAACCACTGTGGCTTCAGCTCTGCTGCTGACTGTCACTGTCAACTGACATGTGCACACCCACCCACCCACCCACACCTGTAACCCCACAACATGACCCACGCTACTACAGACACAGGTTTAGGTCATTATTTTAAAAACACTAAACAGAGCTGCAGTTACACACACACTCCGTTTTGTTGATATTGACCAAAAGTAAAGTCGTATTGGAATTAGTTGTTAAGTCAACTTCACAGTAGATTTTAATTGTAAATGGACTGTTTTTATGCCAACTTCTCAACCGCCAAGTGCTTTACAGTACACGTCACATTCACACACTGTCGTCACAGCCGTCAGGGGCAATGTTGGGGTTCAGTTTCTTGCCAAGGACACTTATGGACAGGAGGATCCTGGGATTGAACCAGCGATGTTCTGGTTTGTGGACGACCCTCTCTAACTCCTGAGCATAGCAGAGCTGCCCCGACATGTCTACAGAGGCAGGATCCAAGTCTACAGAGCAGATGTCGGGTTCAGCACCAGATTAATCTGCAGGATCACAAGATCATAAAAGGCAGGATACTAAGGAGAGGGGAAATATTGGTCTGTTATGGAAATTCTAACTGATTTTTCTCTGGTCTTTTTTTCTTCTTCAGGAGACTAATAAGAATTCAAATGAAAAATTCTAATAATTTTCTGGGGGAATATCACTCTTAGGTGAAGATCTTCAGTTTGTGACAAGGGGTTGAAAGTTGACGCTGTTTCAATTTAAGAGCTCACGTCTCACAAGCCAAATAAATTGGGAACAACTGTTATAGACGACAGGACAGGGAGCAGACTTTCCTCCAGTTTATATCCAGACCTCATGTGGTTTTGGCTCAAATCCAGTGCCAAGGATTTGACCTCACGTTTACCTGAGCTCAAACACTTCACCTCCACCGTCAGTGTCGTTCTCATCACTTAGACTTCATCAGATTTTTTTATCAATTAGAGCCGGAGCTTTGTGTTCATGCCGTGGAACTCACTCGGAGACTTGTGGCTTCTGCTTTGAAGACTAACAAATGAACTTACGCTCACTGAAGGCGTATTCAAACTCCTCCAGTGTTTTGGGGAAAGTGAATGGAGGTTCATCTTTCTTCATCAGTTCATCCAAGTCTATTCTCGACAGCAAATCTGAGGAGAGAGAGAGAGCGCAAAGAAAAAAGGTGAGAAAAATGTGTGAAGTTCCCTTTCTTCAGACAAAGTCAACATCCAATTTTCAAATCATAATTTCAATCACATTATATCATAATAAGATCGAGGGAAAATCAACTACATTTGATCATGTCTTCCCATTTTGTGAAGTTATGAAGCGACAAAGCAAATGCTATGCCTCCCTCCTCAAACCAAGAGCCCTTCATCATCCTCAAGTGGCAGGGGAAAAAAGAGGGAGGAAAGAGGATATTCAAATACTAACCAAAAATGTCTATTGACATTTTTCTGCAAATTCTATCACTGAGGCAGAAAGAAACCTGGGGGGAACAAATTACACATATTGGTGTGCTAAAGGGTGGGTGAATAAATTTGACTCAAGGTTAAGTGGGACATTTCCCATCCTGCGTTATCTACTCTGGGAGCCAGCTGAAAGTTGAAATATGAAGTGGTAGGTGAAGCTTCCAGTTGATGGCACAATTTTTTTAATATATATTGGATTTTTAAAAGGCATACACTCTCACCCCGGAGTTAGAGGGAATACACGTTTCCTGATGACAATATGAGACCAAAATCAGTGTTTCTGCCTCTTTATTCAAGCATTTATTCCTGTGACTACAGCAATATTTATTATATTTATTACTCCGCCAGGGAGGTTTTGTTTTCACCCCTGCTGGTTGGTTTGATTACATAAAAAACAGGAGGCGGGTAACCACGGAAAAACAAAAACAATGCGATATGGCTCAGGGAAGAACCCATTAAGTTTTGGTGCAGATCCAGATCGGGAGGCGGAGTTGATAATGACATAAGATAAAGTGACAGATCTAAAATAAGCAAGCAGGTACCATGCTACACTATTAAAAAGGCTGAATATATCAAACTGAATGGATCAACATTCACACTCGACTGATTCATCCGTTAGCTGATTATATTTGATGTTATGAGCCTTCACAGACGCATCAGTATCTGTATTTATGTGTGTACACTATTATTTTACATAAGAAATAAAGCAAAATAAGTGTATTTAGGTTTACATTTGACTTAATATTTCATCACTTGTGTTACTCATGTAATGTATTTCTGTTTTCTTTTGATTTATAGTTGTTTATAATAAAGTGTGTGGTTAAACTGTACAATATCAAGCCTGAATTATAATACTTTTTCAGGGATAGTTCACCGGAAAATGAAAATTCACTCATTATCTACTCACCACTATGCCGATGGAGGGGTGGGTGAGGATTCAGGGGTAAACTGCCAAATCCAATACAATTGAAGCAACTGGTGACCTCTTATACAAACGTAACAACATTCAAATTGGATTCAAAACTGCGTCATCTACACCATGTTTTAAGCCTTAATGTCCTCTGACATCCTCCTCTAGAACCACGTTCACGCACACATCGTACACACTGCTCACAAGCTCTCGCCCAAGGGTGTGCTGTAGCATCGCTAGTTCTGGTAGTGGACATTTAGGCTAAAAACCTGGCGTAAATTTAGTTGAATTTGACTATCAGAGCCTGCAGACACTTGGATGACACCACAGGAGCAGTATGGAGGCATGTTTTTCTGTGTTTTTTTTACGTTTGAAGAATCGGTCACATTTACTTCAATTGTATTGGATTTGGCTGCAACACCGTTTACCCCTGAAATTCCAAAAGTGTTTTGTGGACTCAAACACTTCACCCACCCCTCCATCGTCATAGTGGTGAGTAGATAATGAGTGAATTTTCATTTTTCGGTGAACTATCCCTTTAAGAATCATTGCCAATTCTGTTATTTAATAATTACATATATAACCCAATATATTGGAATCAGAAAATTGTTACTCTATCATATCTGTATTGTATTTATTGGCCACTGGATATCCATATCGGTCGAGCTCTAATCAACATATACATATGCAACTAGTACCATCTAAGTTCTGAACACAGTCAGTTTGTAGAGCTTCTTTTTCACTACTAGTATTCCCTCTCTTCTTCTCTTTCATGGCCACTACCAAACTCTATTGTTTTTCCTTTTCACAACAAACTTCTCAAGTCACCTTTGAGTGCAGTAGTTTTCTCTCTGTCCTCCTGGCCGGCGACCTGGGCCATGGCGGTCCACAGTAAGTGCAGGGCGAGTGTGGCAGCACCAAGATGAGAGAGCATGAGTCCTGGAGGTCACTGAGCTGCATCCTGTCCCAGGTGGAGAGAAAACAAGAGCAACACATTGAGAGCTAGGCATCAGCAGCACCGGGTCACGTGCCATAGTTTACACACGCTCGCTCCTGACTGCAGAGACACGAGCATCACACCCCACTGTTGAATCCTGCTCGTGCTACAAGCGTCTGTCTGCCTGCCTGCATCACACTGAGCAGTGGATCAACCCCACTGCGACAACACAACGCATTTACACTTCACAACAACTGTTTGTTGACACTGCTGCTGCTGCCCGACATGACACCGTGTGCTCCTGCAACTTTGATCACGTGCAGCCTCTGAGTTCATGATGCAACACAAGTGGCCCTAGTTGTTAAACTCTCTGCTGCGGACAGCTTCTCTTTATTTGACTCTTGTCAGAACCCCCCGACATGTGTGCAGCTGCTGTACGCGCAGCCGCAGCTTCGGTGAAATGAGACGCGGGGAGGCTGCAGAGGAGCAGCAGCTGTTTACAGGAGACACATGCACGCCTTTCGCTCGACTCACGCACCATCGGTACAAACGCGAGTGTCCACACGCTGCAGCTTCCTGGAGGTTTTCTACAACAGGAAGCACTCGGAGCCGCGCGGAGCCGCACGAGCGTGTGGCGCTTCCGGGTTACCGGGGCAACGGACTGGAAGGGAGATTTAAAGACACAGTAGCACAACACGCCGACGCTGCTGCTGCTGCTGTTCGTCCAGATGTTCACTGTGCGTGTGTGTGTGCGCGCGCGCGTGTGTATGTGTGTGTGTGTATAATTTCTATATCATGACAATATACCCACTGTTGTATCGTGATGAGATCGTTTTAAAGTTTTTTTACAGAGTCATCTTTTAAAATATATCCAGCACCACGTAAAGATGTAAAAATCTTAATATTAAATTTTTGCTAAACAGCAAAACAGGTTGCAAAATATATGTAAGAATTTTTACTTGAGTACTCTACTTAAGTACAGTTTTGATGTACTTTTACATTATACTTCTACTCCACTGCATTTCAGTGGGAAACATTGTACTTTCTACTCCACTACTTTTATTTGACTGCTTCAATTGTTTGCTTTTAGGATGAATATTTTGCACAATAATATAAGAATACTTCACATTGTTAAAGATTAAACCAGTGGTTTCCAATGCTTTACATTTTAATTTAATTAAAAAAATCTGAGATAACAACCTTTCCTCTTTCCTCTCTCATTAACCATCAGAAAGATAATGTAAGTTTACTTGATTGAACTGTTCTAGAGGTGGCTTAACCAAAACCACCTGCCACACCCTGTTCCCCTGTTTCCACCACATACCTTTACCTCATGCCATGTGCTGTTGATTCTCTCTCTCTAACCAGCCTCCTGGTTAAACTTCAGCTGGATGCCCTACTTGTGGACGGCCTCCAGAAGTTGAAGCTGTTCCTCTGGGGAGCTGAGCTACCCTGATTCCTCAAGCGGAGCACCGGAGATGCAGCGAAGGGAGACCCACTTAAGAGACAGAGATGACATATTGTGGCACTGATATCCACCACGCTCCACACGACAAAGGAGATTCTTCTTGCTCCCTGAGCGCAGCACACGAGACCAGATGTGTGGATTTACATCACCCGAGTTGGACTTCTGATAAATCAACCATGTGACTGGTCATTTCACTTAGATTTGAGGCCAGAGACTTGGAAAATTCAGTGGTGAAGGAAGAACTCAATCATTTTACCAATAAATAGACAATAATGTACTCAAGTAAAAGTAAAAGCAACATTAACTCTTAAGTAAAAGTAAGAAATAGCTTTTAGATCTACTGAAAGTATTAAAAGTTAAAATACTTGTAGCCTGTTACCTAATGCAACAGTCTACTTCATCATTATGTCTCAGCGTTGGATCTTATATATATTTCTTCATCGGTGATGCTGCTGCTGCTGCACGAGGTGGATCAGTGGACCCATTTCCCTCGTGTTACCCTTTAAAAATAGAAGAAAAAAAATAGAAATAGTAGAAATAAAGACAAAAGATGGTCGTCCTTTAAATCGAACATGGCAGTTTGCTGTACATTGACTTGTAGCTTGTTGAACTCAGTGGATGAACATACAAATGAAACCAACATGTCTGCTGGGGACAATGCACAAATGCACCGAGGGGACTCGGTTAAAAAAGGAATCAGAGGGGAGTCAAAATGCTGTCACCGTTGATTCTGTATAAATATGTCACGCTGAGCTCTGGGTTTCTAAAGGTGTTTATGTAGGTTTGATAATCCCGAAAAATGAATTCTGTACAATAGAAGAATTCAATTTATGCTTTGTGGTGAATCATTCTTTGTAATGATTTGTTGTGAATTATACTGTCAGCTTTACTGACAGATGTCTCCTGAGCCGATCACCTGTCTACAATGGAAATACAAACGGATAACCCCTCCGGTGTTTCCTCTGAGGGGGAGGGAGAGGAAGGGGAGAAGTGATGAGAGGAAACTGTATTCTTACAACAGTTATTTGACTTGTTTTTTTTACCCGCAACACCAAACTAAAATTGTTTTATTGTGTTAAATCAAATACATTTTGAAAAGATCTATGTTGTTGTCGCTGTTGTGCCTTTATTCACAGGCAAACGCCGAACTCCGTTATATTCTCTAAGTGGTTCGGCGATTACAATCTTTCTACAATTGCATTAAAAATCTAGTCAAGGAAAGGAACATCTCTCTCTGGAGAAGAAGGTGATTTCCTTATCTCTCAGAGGAATTGCACAGCAGTAGCCTTTGTGAGCTAAAATGACATCCTATTGAAGAAGCATAATTTGAGTTGTTAAATTCTTATTTGAACATCAAATATAACAGGGAAGGACATGTGATGTACTGTATGTATTTGGGAATGTAACATCATGTTGATGAATCAAAATAAATGATTGACTGCTCAGAGGTCACACAAATTGATCACACAATAGAACATTTGACGGTGAAGTAAGAATGTTATTTTATTTAAAGGTTTAATTCTAAAACACTCTCTCTCTCTCCATCTCATAAATAACAAAATACAGACACAGTTGGAAAAATATACAGAGCAATTGTGTTACACATAAAATAAATGTTTTCTCTGGGTTTGCACAAAATACTGACTGATATGACAGCATGGGGCAGATTTTTGGGACACAGTGTAATCAAAAAATCTTCTTGCTTCCCAGTTGTAATTTTTGATGTTTGCTTTCAGGAACCAGGAGAAAGTACGCTGACACCAATGTCTCCCCCCCCCCCCAAAAAAAAATTCAACTACCTACAATGATCACAAAGTCACATCTCGTCCCAGGAAAACAAATCCGGGTTCTCCATTTCCCAGAACTGATTTCTGGAGATGTGCCCTCAAAAAAAGATGAAATGCATTTGATGCAGCACAGAAAAGCACGGGGAGTTTGTGTGATGCATGTGTGTAAAGAGGCAGGCACTGTCTCCCTCGCTCTTTTTTTGTTGTTTCACCTTCTCATTCACTCATGTTTTCATGCGCAAACACATAGTGCAATCTCACTGCATCCAGTAAATGCACGAACCCTCCTGCACTCACACATTCTACAACCACAGGAGCTGCAGCTACATGTTACGAGCAAGTGTTTGCAAATTTGCGTGGACTTTTATTGGGCAGCACTTTCATCAGATGGTTGTGTTTCCCTCTGGATCTGCTCTGCTTGTGTGTCATCAGCTTGTGGTCCCGCACTGCAGCAGCAGACGAAATAGGCTTTCTTAAGGTCTTCCACCATCGCTTTCTCTCCATCATCCAGCTCCGCACCTTCCTGCATCTCCCACCTGGAAAGCACACACAGCGCAGAGAGTGGGTGGACAGAACAAGAGGGAACATCAGCTCTTTTAATGTAAACAAACATTTGACGCCCAGACTTGAAAAAAAACACACGCACCCGGCAGCAGCTAGAAAGAAACCAAGTGAATGTTTAGACACATAAACTACAAGTTGCGCTGCTCTCTTTTTGTAAAAATGAAAAACACCGGATCACTGCAGCAGCAGCAAAATGTTGTTTATGTCTGTTTGTGAGCCCGCGCCTCCTCTCTATAAAAGAAAGGCCCCCACGGTGTGCAGCGCCGCTTGGGTTCAACACACACTGAGGTGTAACCGATTGTCCAAAATACATTCTCACACACACAGAAACTCTTCAAGCCTCTGTAAGACACATTTTCACCCCTTAACTTCTCATATGGGAGCATTCTTCTCTTTATTCTTTCATGCTGTGTGGGTCAGTTTCACACTAGTCTCTGCTGCTGGGTTACACTATCGGACTCAAATAGAATAGAAACTTTTCCTCTCTGCCTCTACTTGTCTTCCTCTTCTGTCAACGCGATGCTCATGTAACAGTGCCGATTATTATACGTCACAGAATCCACTGTGCAATTTTATTGTATTTTATTGTAGTTACACAAAATCAAAGCTATCACCTGGCATGCATGGGCTTGCATTGTCAGTGTGGAACGTTTGGTAAAGTCGTGCACCCCTACGTCCACTTTTGGGGGAACCCTCCCGATAAGGGTGTGTCTCCCGCTTCACCTCTCCCCCTTCCTGTTGTTGTACTGCATGGGAGAGGTACGTGGCATTTTGGTCATTCAGGTTTTGCATGTTTGCTTCTCTGTCATTGTGCTTTTATGTGAAGTTTCGTCGTAAGACGAAGGTTAAACTATCATCACCTACTTGATGTTTGATCTGTGTCGGGGCTTCACATATTTCGCATTGGTTTCTCATTTTTTGCCAGAATAAACAGATTCTGCCTCCCAAGACATTCATGGCCCGGCCTCCCCATCAAATAAATCACAATGCAGACCTTATAGACTCCACCTGTTACACTCACTGTGACCAAGACACAGTGTAGCCACTGCAGAAGCCGTTCCCTCTTTGACTAATTTTCCTGAGGGAAATTGCTTCTCATATCTTGTTGCCTTGTTTAACCACTTCTACACTATGTCTCCCCGGCGCATTTTCAAATTCTTTAAGCTATGGAGTGGACGGAGGGCTTCAATAAGAAGACATCAAAGGTAGTCACGTTGTAATTCACCCGCAGTATTTCAGTGGAATCCCTAGATGAGTGACTGTGGTCAATCAAATCCATATGGAGAGCCGGACGAGGGCTGTCTTTGAGCCGCCGCCGCATCGCACTCCCTCCGAGGGGAATTATATCTGTCTGACTGCAAATGATTGCATTTTCATTGCAATCTCTGCTTCTCCTTTTATCCTGCGCTCCCTCCTTTTCCGATTTCTCAGTGTATCTTCAAATATGTAACCATACAGTTGTGCTCGACGCATGTGAGTGATGCATACGTGTGTTAGCGGAGGGAGAGGAGGTAAAACGCCAGATATATCATGCGTGTTTCATGCATGATAAAAAAAGCGGGCTTCTCGATGCAGAGCACAGAGGCAAAGTTTCAGACACTGTCCTGGAATGTGGATTTTCTCTGCTTCCCCAGCACTGTCAGCGTGGTAATTAACCATCGGTAGGGATTATAATCTCTCTGTGTAAATATGCAGCTTCGACAGAGAGGTTTCTTCTCATGAGGCAGCATTCTCCCTCCATGTACACCTGGTAGCTAGTTTCTTTGTTTTATAAATCTCACTCATTCGATTTGTCAAAGAATAAGTGGCCTACCCCTACAAAGAAAAGGAGGGAGGTAGTTAAGCGTGTCTTCGGTGACTGCTACAGACCGTTAAGGAGGAATGAGGATGACTACTAGGGGAAGACAAACAGCCCTGGTGTTATTTTTTTTCCAGTGACATAAAATTAAAATCGTTTCCACTAAATAACCATTATGGGACACAAATAACACTCAAACAAAAACAATACAAATGTCACACGGGGAGCAAAACAAGAACATCCGAGAGCGAGCGAGCGAGGGAGGACAGAGAGCCGGGAGAGGAGTGGTGGCCAATAAAGGAGAAAGACAGGAGGGCGAGACAGGAAGGTGCGCTAAAGGTTTTTCAATGTTTAATTTTCAAATAGGATTAAGCAGAATGACATTTAGCTGAAGGTTACAGGCTCAGCATTGTCTTAGCTGATATTGATATGCAGGAGGCGCCCCGCTTGTCACCGGGACAAACACCGTTGATGAATGAGAAGCCTTTCCCCAGGAAGGTGTTAAGTGCAAATTTGAAATGAGAGAGAGGTAGAGGTAGAGAGAGCGAGAGTGGGGGGAAAAAAAGAGGGAGCGCACACAGACAGAGATTGAATTACCACAATAGTTGCCATGTATGCTGTCACTAGATAATGTTGCCAAAAGTGTAAAAATTGTTCCGTAAAGTGTAAGTTGCGTATTTGTTGAGATTGGTTGATCCTGCGCTGACAAATGGGCCAAAACTACACACAAGGTGCACCGCTGTGTGTATCTAATTTCAACAAGTACAGCACAACAATGCCTCTTAGAAATGCATAAGTAGGCTAAAGTTGACAATAACTTCACTGTATCCTCATTTTCGGCAAGTTTTCCCCCCGGAATTTACATCTTAATAAGGGAAGCCTTACCCTTTAATTCTTATGGGCTCTGCTCATTTCTCATGCATTAATACTGGAGCTGCTGACTTGGCTCTTCCCCTGAATACAGAGTAGGACACACATATTAAGAGTCATATATTTACAGGATTGATGCCACGGGAGATTGTCTCAGAGTGAGATGAAAAGGCTGGCTCAGATGTATTTCAACGTGAACATCAGTGTAAGCTGTCCTAATCACGGAACTGTACGCAGGCGCGGGACGCACAGCATCCATCCGGATTTCCAGCTGATAATCAGTAGTGATGTCTGACAAATTAGGAGCATAAGCTTTGCTCGGAGATCATCCGGCAATCAACTTCCTAAATCTTACTGTAACACAGTCAGTAAAGTGATAGTGAAGAAAATATCGACATCGAAAGGGGAGAAGAAAGAAAAAGAAGAACAACGGCATCAAAATAAAACAGGCGGAGGTGCAAGTAGGCGAGTGAGTGAGCACAAAGACAAAGTGCTTGAACGATCATGAGAGGCAGAGAGACAGTGGCCAGTGGTTTCCTCCACAGCTGTCAGCGGGCTGAGTGGTTTCTCTCACAGCGCTGCGTGTTTGTGCTGCACTGGGTGCCCTGCCCGCTCTGCCACTGGGACCGCTGTTTGTTTAAAAGGCTCGCCTGTCAAACACAGAGCGCCACCAGCAGCCAGACACTCGGCTAAATGACTCTGACAGCAGTCCTAATCAGAGGCTTCGCACATTGCCGCGGGGCCTGGAGGATCCATCATAACCCAAGCCTAAATATTTAAAGTGCTAAACTTTCCAAAGGTCAGGGCTTTCCATGCATGCCAGGGCGACATGTGTCAGAGAAGAAGAAGAAGAGGGACTGAACAAGATGGAGAGCTGGGGAGAGAGAGAAAGAAAGAGCGAGCCTATGGTTCTCTATCATTTTTGCCCGCATGAGAACAGCTTTCAGTTTTAGACCCTTGGAATCAAGTTACTTGTTGTCAACAGACATCGTTTTGTGCGGTCGTCATGTCTTCACACATCTCATTTGAGGTTAGAACCCGAGGTTAGAGTGACAGATGAGTTCGAAAAGATTTTAAGTATTTTATGTGCGCATCGCAGAAGTTGGGCCGCAACTGACAAGTGTCCCTTTGCTAAAGAAGACACTCAGATTCACCCTCTGTAAAGAAAGAAAGAAACAGATGAACAATGATTTTTCAAAACTTTGGAGACAAGTACAACAAACTAGCACAGACAATGAGGAGTCTGCTCAGTGAAAGCTGGACTGAGTATTGTATGTATTAACAGATACCTGAGCAGAATAATTTAAAACAAATTCAAGTAGCTACTTCTTGCTGTTGTCAGAGTTCAAGGTTAGGCATTTAAAGGTGATGGGTAAAGGTGAGGTGAAGGCCCATTTATGCTCAATGTTAAATACGTATATGGAAACTAACAGCACCTTCTGTCTGAGGGCAGTGACGGTTGTTTGTTTGAAACCGACGTATCTCGTTTTGTATGTAAAGGCAGCGTAAAGGAGCCATTCTCATAGGAATGGAAGAATAACCATACAAGGATGTGCACAGTGTATGTTTCAGACCAGGTGTAGCCAGGGTAAGTCCATGTCCTCTCATTTCATGCTCCTAGTTGGCCTTCAATTATTCACCGACAACACTGCGGTGCATCCAGGTGTACGGGAATAAACTCTTACAGGAAAGAGCAGGAAGTACCTCTAAGAGGTGACAGAAAGTGTTTTGGGCTGTTGTTCATGCCCTCTTATTACAGTGAAAAACAGTTAGTAGTTATTAGTCAGGAGTGGATATTGCAGATTAAAATCCGGTTCAGTTGGGGGGTAACTGACAAGTTTACAATACAAGACAGGGGGTGGAGAGGCTGGGGGTGGGGGGGATGCGTAGGAGGGGGTCATCTCTTTGACTCAATTTCCATTGAGAAGCAAACATCCAATTCAATTTAGATATGTGCCTGTGCCAGGCCACGAGCCGGAGGGAGATTGTAACTGACAGCCATTGGACAGCCGGCTGGATTTGAATATTGACGAGACAGAGACTTGACAGAAGGGATTATGCTCTACCTTCTGACTTGCTAGCTGCTACACTGATCCATTCTATTGTCAGATCGACTCAGTGTCACGTCTACAGTATGTCCGTATGGCACGGTGATGCCACTCAGCATTAGGGCCCTACCTGAAATTCATCTCAATCCAAAGTGATGTCCACTCAGAAGCTACAAGACTCACACTAAATCAACAAGGACAAAAATGTGCAACAACAAAGCAAATGTATTTCAAAGTAGACATGAGCTGGTAGCTCGAGTCTGCGGCTGCTGTGTTTAGTATAAACGACTGAGCCGTAACCTTATAACTCTCGAACTTCACTCACTCAAAACAAGCTCTTTACGGAGGTGGATTTCTTTTATTTATTATTTTCTAATCTTGTGATGAGATAACATTTTGACTCCATGTATCAAAAACTACAATAACAGACTTGATGTATCGTCATATTGAATAAAGTTCCACTTCAATATGCTTCAGCGAGTCAATCTTAAAACGATCTGTGTGCGTGTGTGGATGCTTATATATTTGTGTGTGTGCCAGCATGTGGGTCAAAACCACAGTCTCCCCAACTTCAAACCAGACCCGTCTCCCACCCAGCACACACACACACACACCCTCCCACCTCCCGGGCCACCGAGAGCAGGCGAGTCACAGAATGCCTGATCAAAGGGCCTCGGACAGATCTGTGAAGGCCCTTTGAAGGGACATCCACAGTTACACAAGTTGACACGTTCGTTCGTGCTTTGGCACAGACACATGCTCCCAAGCTGAGGGGCACAGAGGAGCATGAACAGCAGCAAACACAGACACAAAACCACAAAAAAACACCATGGTTTTAAAACTCCAGCGAGTCCAGCACATCAGAGGGCATGTTCCTGAAACGCATTACACAACCAGACGCATATAGTGTACACAAATCATTCTAATACCATGAGGTGCCCAACAATAGAGGCCGGTGTAGGGACAGAGGTTTAACTTTGGGACACATCTCAAGTGAAAGGAAAGAATCCATCGGCGTATAAGGACTAAAATTACAGATGTTAAGACTAATTTAACTATATCATAGGCTATAATAACCAATTCCAAACATGAATTGCACAAAATTTCACCTTTACAACAACAGGAAAGTTGAGGGGTAGCGTCTGGGTAGAACAGACAGGAGGAAGGACATGTCGGATGAATTCTGCTTCTGCTTCGCGTATGACACATCTTTTTCATCCGGAGATATTTGTTTTCTTCCAGTTTCATCAAAGTCGCGTGTTAGAAAAGCCAACAACACACCAATCCGCTCACAATGACTTTTATGGACAATATCCTGCTGCATTCTCACACAGGCTCACTCAGACATTTTCCAGACATTTTACTTTGAGACATTTTCCAAAAGTTCTGGAAAATGTCAGAATCAGACATTTGCTTTTTCAAACACAGCCTCTCTCCTTTCAATCATCCAACTAGAAGCCCTTCATGACACATCCCAACTTAATGCTCAACTCCTCCTCATCATCACCACCACGGTCTAAGCACTGGAGGGAAGTGTCCTTCATATCTGAAGAACCAAATTCACAGGACTACTTCCATGTCTCCGCTGGGGTCTAAGCGTCAACATCTATTCCTCTGTTCGAAATTAATCAAATTAAATTATAATTTACCCCTTTTTAATTTGATTTTTCTGTAAGTCTCTTGATGGTGTAGAAACGCTATACGTTTGTAGTATATATTTTAAAGTAAGTAATTATTCTTTAAACAGACACGTTCTGAGAAGAAAGTGTTTGATTTTAAATATAAATGCACAGTGACATTGATGTTTCTCTGTTGTTGTTTTCCCTCCACAATCAAGGGGCATTTATTTGTGCATTGATGGTTGTGATGATGATGGTGGGTGGGGGTTCGGAAGGTGGTAGAGGATGAATTAAAATAATGTTTGCTTCAACAAAGATCTCTTAGCTTGGGTTCCATATGCAATACTGTGTGTGTGTGTGTGTGTGTGTGTGTGTGTGTGTGTGTGTGTGTGTGTGTTTTGTTGTACTGCACGCTACAATTCTATTACTTCCTGTAATACGACTATATATTCACGTCATGTGACCACATATTTCAAATACTGTTTCCAGCTCCTCGCCATTCTCTCCAGTCATCCAGGGGGAAAGTTTGTGTAAATTTGCAGTGGTTTAATTACTGAATAATTTAGACCATGCTCCAAATTAATGTAGATATTTCCATATTAATGTGTTTGCCAACCAATTCCACATTTATTTGTACTGCGGACAGGAGGGTAGCAATTATCACAGCATATCATAGCAGTTGTGCTGGTATTTCAGACATCATTAGGCGGCTTGTCCACCACAGTGTGACTGAGCACTAGTCTATTGGACACCGCTCGGTACATTCCTCAGAAAGGCTTGCTCCTCTTCTGTGGGTAGGGATCTATCAAGTCCTGCTCCGGTGGAAAGAAGTGTGAGGGCCCATGTTTGAGTCTGACAAGGTAAGGTCCAATTTAGAAACCTGGATGTTTGTGAATGTATTATTACATGAAGTAAAAATAGGGACAACAGCAAATAACCAAACACCTGCCAAACCTACACCTCCGACATCTTGTGGTCAGTGCGGTGCAGCGGCTGAGTGGCTGCACACAGACGGAGCTGTGCACACGTCCCAGGAGGTTGACAGCTCTCTGCTCCTCTTATCTCCTCCACCTCAACCTCCCCATCTCCCCCCACCTCAGTTCACCTTTCCTTTCTTCCCCCTCAGTCTCTTGACTGTTTGGCTCTTGTTAGGAGCTTGGCTGAGCAGGCTGGCACCTTTCACTGAAACAGCACCCAAGAGGAAGGTTGTGACACGGGGAAATGCGAGCAGGTGTATGTGCTTGCGTGTGTGTGTGTGTGTGTGTGTGTGTGTGTGTGTGTGTGTGTGTGTGTGTGTGTGTGTGTGTGTGTGTGTGTGTGTGTGTGTGTGTGTGTGTGTGTGTGTGTGTGTGTGTGTGTGTGTGACCCCTCTCCCTTGAGCTACTGTAAATCATCAAAGCAAGGGCCTTCATTAAGGAAGCCAAGCACCCTGGCACCTTTCAGCCATGCCCAGTGTAAACCTGACAACTGTCTTACACGCCCTCTCACACTAACACCACATAGGGCATGATAGGTATTTGTACAAGAGACCAAAAAGGAACTCCAAATGAATGCCAACCTTTGTATTCCATCATCAGCATTCACATGTATTTCTTATGGTGCTCTTCTCGGCAGCAGTAGTAAAATTATACCTTTGGTTATACCTCGGATGTAAATCTAAGCAGGGCAGTCTAATCACATCTACTCCATATGCCATACGACCACCCTCTTCCTCCTTCTTTCACCTTTCCGTTGATTTGTCTTTCCCCATAGTCTGCCATGACCCGAAGAGAGAGAAGAACGGAGGGAGAGGGATGGAGGGAGAGATGTAGATAAGTAGACAGGCAGAGGGTAGAAATAAAGAGGAGAAAGATTGAAGGACTCATATTTCTGAACACTTGATGAAATGCACTTATCTATTGTTATTACCAACAGAATCACATCCAAAAGCAAAAAAAGCTAGTAATGCTGCCTTCAGACATGCGCTGAACTCTGGATATTTTCCTGAAATCATCCGGATGAGTTGGATGTGAGAACGCAAATGTCTGAGTCAGTTGCTCCGGACATTCCTTCAAGCCTCAGAGTAAAAACTACAGCAGGGAAACGTCTAGAGAATTCACAGCGAGCAAATCAACGTGTTGATGACATTTCTAACATGCGACATGCGGGAAACTGCAAGAATACAAATATCTCAGGATGACGGAGATCTGCCACGCGTGTAGAAGACACTGATGAAGCCGTCAACTTAGAAAGACAACGAAATTTGAGAGCTTTTGGCTGATTCGAACCAACACTGTGGCATTGAGCCGTAAACAAAATATGCTGTGGTTTCCGAAGTGGAATTTATACGTTATTTATATATGTGCTGCCTCCTGCATGCTCTAACCAGACGCCTCCCCTCGCCTCAGTACTTCAGATATTTCCCTGTTCTCGTTAAACCTATCTGACCCAGACCTCTCCTGCTGCGTTCTTCACATGTGAAAGGCAAAGTCCTGATTTTCCGGAGTTGAGGTCTGAAAATGGCTTAAGTTAGTCACAGCCTCAATTTAAACCCCCACAGGTTCTTTTCAGAACTTGCTAAATGTTACCACTGGATCCTCTGGGTCACATGTCTGCCTTGATCCCAGCTGGCTCCATAATTATTCCCCAGCTTCTTCCAGTCTATTTAAGAAGAGGTCTCCAGTCTGCTCCTCATCAGTTCATCAAGTCTCCCTTGTCAGTCGTGCTGTGGGTTGTTTCTGAATGGTTTGGGACATTTTATTGTAAACTTGTAAGCTTTTCCTGTTTCCTACCAATGCCCAGTCTTTGTCCACGAGTTCCCTGAAGTCGACACTTACGTTTTCCATGTTTATGTTTTCCTGCTGCTATAAGCCAATATTCACCTGTCCTCAACCGAAGCTCGCCTGCTGCCTTCGTCCTTCCCCTGACATCCAACTGTAGCTCAAACTCTCTACTGCCACCAGATGATCTGCGGGCCCCCCGATTTTCCTTTAGAGAATAATCATTAACGCCTGCGATTACACACACGGCTCCCTCCGCCTCGTGACTGCGTTTGGGTATACTCTTTTAAACCTTGTCACCAAATGCATAAAATATTACCCATGAATTAATGAACAAAGATGATTCAGATAAACAGTCAGGAGCTTCAGATTTTGCCCCTGCTCTCTCACACACACTCAAGCGCAAACACTGAGAACAAGCATTCACTCAAGCGATCTCCCCGCTGAACCGCATACAGAGGGGGGAAAAAGATGTTCATTGTGATTTCACCTCAGTGTGCTACCAGGAAATAGCCTATTACTTATTCAGTACTTTCTCTTTGTCATCTGTGCATATATAAACTGGGAAATCTACTAAGGAGCACTGGGGGTTGAGAAAGTGCGACTTGCTCTCAGACAAAGGCCTCGCTCTCAGACATTGATCTGGCAAAACTTCTATTCAAACCCAGCTATATATCATTTCCATAGCCGCTATGAATAAATTGCATATTTCAGCATATTCCACTTTTTCATGTAGTGGCTTCGTTGGGTAAGTTGCCAGTGTGGTTGATTTTGCGGTGAGTGATTGAGCTAAAAAATAAGCAGATATGCTCGAATAAAACTAAAGTTGGCGGAGCACTGTCAAAAAAACTAAAATCAAACACGACATTTAGGCCAATGGAAACGATACAATACAGCAACGGATGCATTGTGGGTGTTTTTAGTCATTGTGACTTCAACTTCCAAATTCCTTGCTTAGTTAAAGTTGATCAGCTGCAGTATTGATGCTGATTTTCTGCATTAAATCAAACACTGAAAACACTGATGATTGTTTTACGCACACAAAAGTAGCCTCTGCTTCAGAAATGCTGACTGAGCAACTCACTGCAGTTTGATATCATTGTATCTACAGTTCCATGTAAATAACTGTACTAATTTACCTTCATCATTACAGTTGAAGCAGAAAGAGCGACAGGTAAAAACCACCTCGAAGACGCTGACGTTGCAGGTATTCACACAATACATCAGGCGAACGGCCACTGCTTCAGATATTGATCTCAAAGTGGATCCTCTCACCACATGTTTATTTGAGAAGCACCATGTGTCTTTAAATGAAATCAAACAAAACCCCCAATACATTTTAAACTGATTGCACTCAGTAGAGTACATACCTCTGCCAAGGGACAACATCCCCCAATGAAACCACAAATTCACTAGATATGGATTTCTATTTAGATCTGCACCAAACTGCACACACTCATAGATATCAGTTACCTAAATACGCATCTGGGAAATCAGTGGAAATCTCCCTATCTTAAAGTGTCCCGTCATCTTACACCATGTTTGGTGGAATCCTGATCAGCGGACAGGGGTGAAAACATAACCTCCTTGGTGGGGGTAACAATGGTTTCAGATGCCAGCAAATACAACATGTACGTTTTGGGGTGTGGAAAGCTTAGGTTCACTCACTGACAGCAGTCGGTGCCATAATGATATTATTAGCAATGGGCTCCCACAGTTTTGCGATTACTCCATGCAGACATTGATCTCACCTTTCTTTCTCTCTCTGTATGTGTGTGTGTGTGTGTGTTAGTCCTTGGTTGGGGGTGCTCTATTATGGTGTATCAGATCGGGGCCTTGTACTCTTACCATTTCAAACGGTTCATTTTCCACTATGCTAATGTCAGTTTTCGGGGGTTAAGGAGATAAATAAATCCTTGCTGTCACCTCATTTAAAATCAAATGTCACTTAATTATAGCTGTATGTGTTTTCAAACACTTTGCATAATTTATTGTTCTGCTCCATTCTAATCTCCAGATCCTTATCACTCGTGCTCTATTTTACCCTCTGTGTCCTTATAATAAAATTATAATGCTCCCTCTCCCGGTGTTTCGGTCTCTTTCTTGCTGCCAACAGCAGTGTGCAGGAGATAAGGAAGGCGATGAAAAGACGTTTTTAAGTTGTGCCTCACCTTGTAGGGATTTTGATGCTCTAAAGGTCTATTGTCAGCTCAGGAGTGCATACATGCGCACGCTCACACAAATACACACAGCCCTCTGGCAGTGTTACATTTCTTACAACCAAAATACAAACATTGTCAAATTCTATGAAAAGCGCGGGGTAACACCGACATTCGCGTTTAGGTTACAGGCACGAGAAACAACTCAACATGGCAAAGGGGTTTTTCAACCTCTGGCAGGAAGTTTTCGCTGCTTTTCATCGACTCTCACTTTCATTCCTTTGTAGCACTAATGTGTCGGGAAGCACTCGGCACATTAGTGACATTAATGTACTTGGCGGTGTAGGTCATAAAGGGAGGTGAGGGGCACTAATATGCTACTTTACTGTCTGAGGCTGCCGTCATCAACACTAAATGTCAGATCACATAGTCACTTTCTGTCTATTGAGAAAAAAAAAGTGGAGAATGTTGGTAAGACGTCTCTGGTGACCTTGCCCACAACTCAATAGGATTAAATTAAGCAGCAGTTAAAACAATGGGGCATAGGCCGGACTTTAAAGAGGAGGTCTAATTAAAATACATAATATTCCACACAAAGATGGATTAGATTTTGATTACAGAGCAGATTCGTGTTAGTCACCCAATACAGGGACATTAAAGGCCTGCGCAAACTAGACACATTTTTTTTGTGAGATTAATTCGCAGTCAATGCAAGATATTGCAACTTTAATTTTTTTCTAAGCCAGGTGGATTTTCCCAAGGTTTCGCCTCTGACATGTTCACATCTAACCAATCAGAATGCGTGTTCTCGACAATGTCACTTTTTGAAGTAGTGGAACAACATCTTCCTCCTCTATCCAGTCTGACATAAAGTTTATTCGTCGATTTATTGAACATATTTGTCTTTAGCCGTTGCTCACAGTTTCTTTTTATCTTATAAGGATACGATGTATCTGAGTTGAAGCCAGGATAAAGCAACAGGTGACCTAACGCCTGTTGAATAAAATGAATGAACCAAATACACATAGCTGGGACAAACAAGCGGGACCTTTGTCAAATTAAATACTTGTTAAAAAAATAATGATCTTGGCGCCAACTGTTGCAGCAGTTTATAAAACTATCCGACAGACATTCTGGAATCTGGCCGGAAACGGCTGTGGTTCAGTTTAAGCTTATGAACCAAGAAGTTTTCATCTCTTCGTCAATAACCGAGGTATTTCATCTTTTTTTTTTCTTCCAGTTAGTAAAAGGAGCACCTGGTGATTATCGCTTGATGTGGATTTCATATCTCTTTTCCCGAGGAGCGAATTTCTTTATCCCTATTTCCTAATTGACAGTATTTCGTAAATCGCACCACGTTTAATGTGAATAATCACAAGCATCCAATTCACCTCCGAATTATTCCCTGCCATTAATTAGCATCACTGTTGATGTGCAAAGGCCTTAGAAAGAGAGAGGGTAGACTTCTAACTTTACATTCATACATTCATCATTTCTATCACTTTGCATTCAGGGGGAGCGTGATGTGCTGCACAGCTGCAGCTGCTGATGGGGCTGAAGGGGGTGGTACAGTAACTGTCCAGCAGAACACTGGATCAGAAGACAGATTTAATCCGTATAATCAGTGTATTTTGATTCATGAGCATTTTTTATAATCATTCATCCGAGAACAAGTGTTAGTTTAAATGAGCAAACAGTGGCAACGTCTGACGCAATGTAATTTCTCACAAACCACTGATTAAAATAGCGAGTAAAAGCTCCAACTGGTATCGATTCTAAAGCAGCACAGATTTAAGAAGGAGTTGATGCTGTTGTATGTGCACAGATTATAGAATAGAGATGTTGTGATTTCACACATTATGAAACCTGGACTAAGTGAACTGATTAGATACCAGTGGATAAAAAATCGAATCTTATTTTAACAGCTTTATGCGACTAAACCTGTATGGAAGTTTTGATTGTTATCATTGTTGTATGGCCTGACTCAGGTTAAACTGTTTGATAAACAAATACATACAGAGAAAGAATGCATTTTAGTGGCAAAGAAAAAGTTATTTCTGGAAAAACCAAATTGCAGTGTTATCGGGGTAAATTCAAAACGTGGTATCGGAACAATACATAGTTTTGTGCACTCGCTGATGCCCGATCCCTTATTTCACTAGTATCTGAGTCTTTTCTGATGCTGGTTCTGGACCATCTCTACTATAAAATACACAAAACTGACCTAATAAAATGGAAAAAGCCTTTCTTTAGTCACCTTGGGTGAAGAAATACCCTTTTATAAGAGTTAGAGATGAATCTTTTGGTGGTGTACCTACACACACACACACACACACACACACACACACACACACACACACACACACACACACACACACACACACACACACACACACACACACAATGTGTAACACTTTCATCAATGAGCCTCAGTCGGCGTGAACTGGGAGCAGATGGTGTGTGCATACCTAACAAGACGTCTGCGTGGCTCTTTCTGTTCCACGCACTCAGAGGCAGTAGCTGTTGCAGCCTTACTATAACTCTGTAATGGATGGGAGGAGCATGCAGTTGTGCATCCTCTCTATGGGCCTTCCATCCTGGGCCAGTCGATGGACCAGACAGGCCGGGGCTTAGTACATCACATAGATCCCATGACTGGACAGCACGGCAGACAGATACAAGTCAATAGGAAGGTGCTGCTTTTGAATATTCACTTTGGTGCTCAGTGGCAGGCTGCATATTAATTGGCCACAGAGAGGAAGGGCTGTGTTATCAATTCAGACTTTGTAACGGTTCTGAGAAAGAGGTAGAAAAGAAGGCGCTGTCGATGAAAGTGTAGATGAAGTCTGAGACAACTTTCCCTTTCTCTGAGACTTCTGGACCCCACTGTGTGTGTACTTGGCGGAGTAGGTCATAAAGTGTGTGTGTGTGTGTGTGTTACTGTGTGTGTTCGTGGTGGTGTAGGCTGGGGTTGTATTCTCTTGATTGAGTGACTTAACAGCTGGGTCACTTAAACCAACCCAATCAATGTCATCTAATTCAATCTGGGTTCACAACACAAAATTCATTGCAAATAAACTAATATTGTATAGTATAAACTTCAGATGGACACTGCATTATGTAATTACAACAAAGTAGATTGCTTAGCCTCAGAAAACCATCAATCATATACAGTACAGCCGTTCCAAACATATTCCCTCTAGAGGAGCATAAAGATATTGCTATCGAGCTTTTGAAATGTCAGGGCAATAGAAACCCGGGCATTGTGCAATTACATAATGATTATTGCAAAAGTTTCTCGCCCTCACTCAGTGTGGCTGTAATATGCAGTGGATGGCCATGGGGGTTCATTAGTGAGAACAGGCTGCTGTTGAAAAGCTCCAGTTTCACCTCTGATCCTGGCTAATGTGATTTGGACCTGAGATTGGTAGTGGGGAGATTAGATGCTAGCTCACCTCAGGGTGGGAACCAGAGAAGGAGACATACATCAATGTTGTTTGCACTCAAACTCAAGCGTCTTCTCACCTCTAATTTGCAACGAGGCATCCGCAAAAAAGAAAAGTGTCCAGAAAGCATTGGTAGTCTGATTTGTTTTTTCCAGGGAGGGAGAGTCAGTGGGGCTGAGTGGGTGCTCCGCTAATTCACACTTACATGAACGAGTGCATGATTTGGCCTTTCATAACAGATCAATTGGTTTGTGAGGAGGGCCGGAGAGACGAGGATCAGCTACTGATGACAACTGTGCTAGCATTCTCCTCTTATTACCTCATGGCATATACCCCCATGGCCCGCACTGCCAGTCCCAGTGTCAGGCTACTCCTTCTTTCATTTCCTTTTCATTAATCCACGGCTCTCTCCGTCACTTTTTCTCTTCCACGCTTACAGCCTGTCCACCTTCGTCCGTACACCCCCTCCCCTGCCCCCTCTACCTCCTCCATTATGCCTCTACCTCTTTCCTGTCCCTCATTCCTCTCTCCCCCTCTCATTAGGTCATAGTTGTGGTGATTTGTCAGAGTGGCTGTGTTGATTAATAGGCCGGCGGAGCCCCTATATTTGGAGGCTGTCAGCGGGGCTCCGGAGTGCCAGGCACCCCCCCCCCCCACTCCCGCTGAGCCCCCTCACCACCCAGGTGGCCCCATTTGGGCTAAATGAGCTGTGAAGGGTCCCGGCTATGCCCGCCTGCCCCACACTAAGACGTTACGCACAAACACACGCACAGGCATAGACATAAAAAGTCACAAACACATGCGGGCGCACACACACACACACACGCGCACACACACACGCACACGCACACACACATCTGCGATGCAAACACACATGCAGGCACGCTCACGTACTCAACACCCTGGCTCTCACTGCCACGCACCCCTGCGTTCCCACATGATTTGTCACACTCCATCAATAGACAATAAGTTACTGCCACTCTAGCCTGTCAATGGGCCCTGTCTTCAGCAGACCCCGCTCTGCTGTCTCCTAGCCCGGGGGCGGTGAGGAAGGGTGGAACAGCGAAAAAAGTGGTGAGCGCCAAGAGGTTCAGTCTGAGGAAGAAAGGGAATAAAAAGAGACTGAAAGGGAAATAGCGCGTGTGCATGCACGAGAAAGAAAACAAAGACAGGTAGATGGACAGAAAAAGAGACGGAGAGGTTGCAGGAGATATTAGACAAATTGCAGCATCCCACTTCCCAGCGGAGGGCTTACAGAGCTCGTCCTGATGCACAGGTTTAAGGTAATGCGAGTCTGAACTTGTGTGTGCATGTGTGTGTGTGTGTGTGTGTGTGTGTGCGTGTGCGTGTGTGTGGAGTAACATGGTTCAGCTGCGCCAAACCAATTGCCTGGCCTTGGAGGCAGAGGTGGGCTGTGTGCATGAACGCGTGTGAATGTGAACGTCCCTCTTTGCAAGATTATTTTTGTTCCCCGCAAACTAGGGAAGGGGGGGAGACCTTGGTGAATGAGATCATCTTGCCATATTTGCACGCACACTCCCACAAATGCACAAGCACGACTAGCACACACACACACACACACACACACACACACACACACACACACTCACGCCCCTTCAATGATACAATCTGATGATGGGTATTGGAGGGGAAACTGGAGTCTGTGAAGGTCAGAAAAGTCTGAACAGTAACATCCACCACTGCAGGCTACTGCCATCGCCTCCACTCCCACACTGTCATTACTGCTGGCCAGCTAGCTCTCATTATCAACTTACTTCATTAATACACTTCATTATCAGCTTGTCCTCAACAGACAGATGGGATGGACCCTCCAGCAAATGACAGAGTAACTGGTATAAAGTGATCCCTTTTAAAGTCTATTCAATGAATGGGTCATAACACATATAGTCCTCCGCTATTAGTTTATCTGTGATTTACACTTGATTGGACATCTGGGGGAAGAAAAAGAGTGGTATGTTTCTTCAGAAAATACTGTTTAATTGTACCAATGGCTATGCTTTATAATTACATCTGAAGTGATTATAGTCATTATGAAGTCGTTATTTCTGAGGCTGTTGAACATATGAAAGGCGGATGGATACACTGGCTGAATAGACAGCTGTTACTGAAGATGTAAGTAACAGACAGCCCTATCACACTGGCAATATGGACGACCATGAAATTAAGACTCAACGTATAGTAATTACAATGACAATGAGCTTTGTTCGACGTGTCAAGTATCAATCTAACACTTGCCAGGCAGCTTTCATATCATAGCTAATAGACAGTTGGCGGGCCGGGCTGTTGCCAACCACTGAACCAAACTATTCATAAGCTGGCCCTTGTGCTTAGCGGTTGACGTAACGGTAACACACACATCAGCTACATGTGCCCCCATGCAAATGAGTGCATTAGAGCAGACCTCGGAGAGCGGAGCGTGGCCAATAAATCCAGCTGGGGTGGGAAATGTAGCCTTTACCATGCGTGTCCAACCCCATCTATTTAACCTAATTACACACACCATACCAGGTAATAAAAGTCTGCATGCCATCAATTCTGACATCTCATCCAGGGCACTGCAAGGAATGTCTATTAGGATCTATAAATCCTCAGGATAGTGATCTTCTCTCGGTGTAAAGTGTGTGAAAGGTGTCTCTGTGGGTGGCTGTCGTTCCTCTCTGTGTGTATGCGTGTGTGTGTGTGTGTGTGTGTGTGAGAGAGAGAGAAAGAAGTAAGTCAGCATGACTCCCACACACTTATGACAGGTGTGTATGTATGTGCATGTTTGACTGTGTGTCTTTTTAACTACATCTGCTGGTACTGTATTGGAGCACACGAGTGAGTGAGCACACCCGCCCGTCTGCAGCTGAGTTGTAAGTCAGCCTCAGGATGCAGGAGGTGAGACACAAAGGGATGAACCTGCCGATGGAGTTCAACCGTCCCCGTGCTCTTGATCGGCCCTAATCCCGAGTGGAAAGGCAAAACAACAAATAGCTGATCCAGACAGCAGTAAAGCATGAGAGCAATCCCGGTTTTGGCCGGCTAGTGTTCCTACCCAGGTGTTTCATGTCGCTTGCTGACAGGCCCGTCTGTCACGCCTGAGGCCAGCCGGAACACGGCTGCAGGTACCTTCACTTTCCAACGTCACGCCGTGCGATTGGTTAAAGAAAACAGGGTGGCTTGCTGAATGGCCGTGGCCAGTGTTTTAGCCACAGGCGGCTGGAGTTAAATAGATGTGTTCACAGTAGCTTCACTCGCACTCTCTTTGCCTTTGTTTGCAGCACACCTGAGCTCCACTTGACCCCCACCACACCCGCGTGGATGTGGATCCATGAAAGAGAGGATGTGGGAGGTGAAGGAAGGCAGAAAGGGAGGGATGATAGGGAGTGAAAGACAAATAGCTGAGGGGTGATGAATCCTTTTAGCTGGAAGACAACGCTGTGAACCATTTCAACATTTCACCTCTGTGGTTAATTGGTAGAATGAGGATTAGAGGTCAGATTAGCAGCAATACGGTATTTTAAATGACTGAGTACACTGGCTATGAGGTTAAAGAAGGACAAAGACAAAAAAGAAAAAGCTGGCTCTGGCTGTAAAGCCAAAATAAGTAATTAATTTCATCACTGTAGTCACATTATTTTAATATTAAGGGTGTTTCACAGACAGTGTGGACCATGGTCTGCACCAACGTTCACGTCTTTGTAAACTGTAAACATTTGATCTGGTTAGTTTAATCATTAGGGTGTTACTAATAGCAAAACAAATGTCCTCATCAGTCAAACTGTCTGAACTTCCTGCAATCGGTCCGAAAGTCCAAGCTATCCAAATAACTGTTCACACTGTAAATGATCAGAACCATGGTTCGCCGGACTAAACTTTGATCAGTTAGAGTCTTTCACTCTTGTTGTTTTGTTTCGGACAAAAATGAACCTGTGAACGCCCCCTTAGTTTTACAAAATAGGCTACTGAAACTTTTATGAATTATTACTAACAAAATAGAAAAATCTTTTTATTATATGCATCAATAAGATTCTATCCCAAAAAGTAAACATAGACACCACTCATACAAGCCTCTGTCTGTCTCTGTGGTTTGATGGCTCATCACCCACCCAGTCTGCAATTTCTAGCTTCCTTGTTCCAAAAGAGGGGGGTGGGGGGGGGGAGGGGGGTGGGGGGGTAAAAGAATCACCACACCTGGATTTCCACTCCAGGATGTCATCCATGGAATTTTCAGCAGGAAAGCTAATCCATCAAACTCTGTAAAAAGAACAGCGTGGGTGTGTGTATTTTCTATTAAAAAGGATTACTCCATTACCAAAAACACGCCCGGTTCTAAAAAAGCCAACTCAGAAATATGCAGGTTTGGTAAATTGATTTATGACTGATTTATCTTACGTAAGCCTGTGATCGTGTTGGGTTGTGGATAAGCGCAGGGCTTTGCGTCACAAACAATTACCGTTTCACATAAAAGATGGCGAATTCCCGGCAGCTGGTGTCAGTACGTCAGGCCGCCGTGGCCCCCGTTACTGCAGAAAGCATTAAATGGTTGGTGCTGATAGAGGAGTTTGATGGGAGGAGGGACTTCTGTCTCACTCCACTCATTTTGTAAAGGCAAACCATGAGATTGTCACAATGTACAAAGATTTAAAAAACACTCACACACACAACATTATTCATGAATATACACACCGCACACAGCGGCGGTTAAATGGTGATTCGCTGTTGGTTTATGAAGATTACGCTCTTCTTCATTGTCACGTTTCCTGCATTGTGCCGTGACTCTCTGCAGAGCTCCCAGCTTCAAAGCTACTCGGGTGCAATTGTTGTCTCAGTCACCTATTATAAACAACGCGTTTTTAGAGAAAAGGCTGTAATTGTGCAAAAGTGTTGCAGAGATGGCTTTGTAACATTACTGTATGCCTTTTCTTCGATGCGACCCATACACAGGACTCTGAAAGCTCTCGCCAATTGAAGTTCTGCTTTCATCCAGCATAAAAGCTATGTTTGCAATTGAGCCTCGGCGCTATACCTTTCCTCGCCTTTACGCCCACCCTCCCGTCCTTGTTTCATATGAGTGCACAACCTCAATGGCTTGAGTAATGGCTCCAAAATGCCTTTTCCCTGAACAAAATCGCTGTTTTTGTGGGTCATGCGGAGGTAACTTTGAGAGACCCGAACAACTTGAACGGACTACTGCCATTACTAATTCCTTTCTCCCTCTCTTTCTCCCCCTCTCGCTCTTCTAATAGTGAAATCTTTCTGCACTACCTCCTTCATTCAGCCTGAACACAGCATACACACATGGGTTAGAAGGAAAAAAAAAAAAAAAAAAAAAGGAAGAGAGAGAAACAAACAGTGAAAAACACAGGGGGAGAGAGAGGTTCGCGGGTCAACAACAGAGCTTTTTCCTTGTTTTAAGATGTCAACATCAAGGAGAAGCTTCTCGCCGTCTATGGGGGCATGCCGGTGGGCCGTGGATGCCTCTCTGCTGCCGAATGAATTGGGGTCCAATGCCAAACCAAGAGCAAGCTGAAATAGCCTTGTGACTGGGTGGTTATGGCCTCACATCTCATATGAGTCGAAAACTGCACGCTTTTAGTGCCAAGCAGTCGGCCTTGTTTGCTGCTGCATTACACTGAAACTACGATGTATGGTGAGAGAAAAGTGGTCGAGTGCTACAACGGCACAAAAGGTTGGGAGTAAAAAGTGACTGTCTTAGCTTGAAATCCTTTAATTTGGCAGAACTCCAGTCATTACTGACATTTCTACGATTTGCTCACAGCCTTTAATGGTTGTAAATGGACCCAAGACTCTGTCCTCTGATCGAAACTCGCAGCATCTCACCCACTCCTGATGTAATATCCTTTGACATATATCCTGCATCACATATGAAACATGTTGTAGGTGCGGGCATATGTGTGTGTGTGTGCGTTTGTGCATGTTTAGAAGCGCGAGCAGGCTGCAGACAGTGGCCACTGGGAAATCAAGGAGCACTTTGTCATGCATCCATAAATGTGTGACACTGCGTCTCATGAGACGGCGCCTGATTGGTCTACGAGGCACCGAAGAATGACGGCTGAGTGATGGCCTCGGGGGGATATGGTGTGGGTGTGGGTGTGTGCGGAGTGATGTGCGTGTGTGTTGGCTGGGGTTAGAGACACAGGACAGCACTGTGACATGTCTAGGTGGCACCCTGTCAAAGCCAGCTGGCAACATGTCGTAATGCTGCCATCAGGGAGTCATACGCCACTCTGGTCTCAGTTTTCAGGATTCACATGCTTTTCAACCCATATGTAGGAAATCATTCAAATAAAGAGAGGAAAAAAAACTGCATCAGCTTTTAACCCACAGATGACTCTTTGTATCATGATTTGTTCGACCAAAGATATCCTAATGAGCATGTGTCAATATACAGGAACATATGTGCACATGCAAAAACATTTTAATTTTAAATAGTGCAAGGACTGGAAGGGAGCTCAATTAAAATGTTCACATCTTACATCTTACTCACGATGGGAACAAGCTCATCATTCTTTATTCTTTATTATTATTATTAGTTTGTTGTATAGGTTGTTTTTCTTTTGATTCAAAGTTTCTTTTTGGTTAATTATGATGAGCTCTGTTCAAGATTCACGACTAAAACTTCCTATGCTGTCGTTTTTTCCCGTTTAATGTATTCATGCAGAGTAAGAGAGTAATAAAGTATTTTACTTTTTACTGTTCCGTTCACCTCCTCGGTTATGGGGTTCTCCCTCGCAAATTCTGGTAAAGGGCGGAAAGCCAGAGGTAATAAAAAAAACGAAAGCAGTTTTTTCAGTCCATTAGTTGTAAATAGATTTCACCAAGATCAACGAGAAATGACAGTAAACCAAAAACAGACACCGGCAATATGGGCATAGACAAGCAAGACATGTAGATATAGTCAATGGCTGATTTAAAGGTTTCTGGATGGATTTCTCATCTATAATAAATATGAATAAATCCCGATTTTGCTGTGAAACAGTGCAGGTCATACAAAGTGAGGTAAAAAAAGTACAGGGTGTAATGTAATAAGATACCGTGACCATTTAACTATGACGTGATAAGGTTGTGTCTTTTAATTGAGAAAAAAAGAGAACAGAATAAAAGAAAGAGAAGCAGTCCTGTATGAATCATGCCTGTCTGCTGCAAGGAAGAGCTGGAATCCAAAACCAACAGGGGGCAGGCATAATTACCAAGCGTGTCCCTCATATTTACTATCTCTTAATAAGCTAAAGGCACAGAACAGACAATGACCTGTCGTCTGCGTTCAGCATTTATTTTAACTCTTGTTTTATTGTTGTACTTTCATCAGCAGATAAGGAGTGGCGTGGAGTGTGAGAGAGTGTTTAACTTTGTCTCCGTGGTCTCTGGTTCTGATCGATGTGACCGGTTCTCACCACCCGAGAGGCCGGGAGGGAGAGAGGGAGAACGAGAGAGAGGGAGACAGAGAGACATTGAGAGGGGAGAAGGATTTACGCTGGCACCGCATTTTTGTCCAATTAATAGATTGCTAGTGTGTTGCGTATTTTGCATGACAAAGGAGGGTAATATTAAACTGCCATTTGTAATGAAAATGCACTTTGCAAATTAAAAAGTGCAGAAACCCAATTTTTCCTACCTCTTTAGGAAATAAACAGTCCTTAACCAATTAAAGCGCATTGTAATAATTCTGTGATTTATTGCAGGTTGTTTAACTTTCAAAACTCAGCTAACCTATATTAAGGTCACAATCCATCATGTCTTGCATGGAGTGCTGTGGAGTAATGGCTGTTGTATTAGCTGCTTTTGATGATAGTATGAAAGAAGTATTAGCACTTGTCAACAAAACTGCTTACAACATAACATTAGCATGCATGAGCTGCATCGCCTATTCATTATCTTGGCAGCTCCACACACACGGTTACTGCCTTATAAAACATTTTGCCGGGGCTGAGAGCACACGCACACTGTTTGGTTTTGTGATAGAGTGGCAACATGCAAACCATGGGGGCGCGCTCCGGTTGCAAGGCAAACAGGCACCGGAAAGATGAAACAGTCTCTGTGACACACGAGCGAGGGAGGGAGGAAGAGCAAGGGAGAGACAGAGGGATGGAGGGATGGGAAGGATAAAGGAGATTACTCTCCATCTTTTGCCTTGATCAGTCTTCTCCAGTTAAGCCCAGGTCTCTGTGTCATAAATACACAAAGCAACTCGCTTTTAGAGTTCATCCGAGGCTGTGCGGTGGCTAGCCAGAGAAAGGTAGAGCCAAAGGAGGGATGGGAAGAAGGAAAACACGAAACAAGCAAAGCTGCGAGGGTAACATTTGGGAGGGCTGTTGGGGCAGACCCAGTGAGGAGAAAGAAAAAGAAGAAAGCTTCAGTGCTAAGTAGTTACTGATTTGAAAGACAGAAAGCTGGACTTGATGATGGGGTTGAGAGTGGGTCGCGGGCTGGAGTAGGGAGAGAGAGAGAGAGAGAGAGACGAAGAAAGAAGGCGAAACAGATGTAAACAGAGAGAAAGCGCTGCAGCTGAAGGGCACGGCAGGGTACCAGCCAGCGAGAGAAAGATGCAGGGCGGTGTGACACGGTGACATTTGCCTCCACAAATGGGCTCTCTGGCTTTAGCCGTGCAGTCTGGTGCGATGCCCCCCGACTGTGAGCCAAGAATGCACTTAGCTCAACAAGAGCAAATGAATGGCCCTGTTTTGACTTCTACCATTACACTCCCTCTCCCTGATAGCTGGTGCTGGGCAGAGTGGGTCTTTGTTGGAGCACAGGGATCCCTGCGTGTTGAAGCACCTCAGCACCACGGCCTAATTAGTGGGATATCAGCAGTTGGATAATGTGTGGATTCAACCCTGGATTCTGGAGTTCTGCTTCATTTGACTTGGTGCAGTTGGAAAGCGACTCAAATTGAATTTATGTGTCCACGTTTATTGCTACAAAGCAGCACACTGTACATATCATGCCACGTTTGAGATATTGCAGACGCCAGTTTCACATCTGTAGGCCCGCTCTCGTTCCACTGGACACACTGAACGCTGGATCCCTATGGAGCCATGTTGTTTATATCCCAGGGAGAGGAATCAAACACCTGACAAGCCCACAAACATGTCAACAACAGGCCATTTAGCAGCCGAAGCCACAACGCCAGCGATTCAATGGAGCTAATTGCAACGGGTAAGGATTCTCGTATATCCGAGGGCAGGATTGCTAAACATCAGGCCTTTATTAATTATTTACTTTCTTTCCTGGAAGTCCATTTCCCACACGTGTTCATCCCTCAGAGGAAAAGGAAATCTACTCCCCTTGTTCTGCTCTTTCAGAAGTAGCTATGGCATTAGCTGTTTTTGTTACTTTTGCTTTTTTTTGTCCTCCAACAGAAATGACCATAAGGTGTATATAGTTCAAATGCGCCTACCCACTGATACAATCCTAGACCTTTTTTTTGGGGACATGTTTAGGCGCAGAAACTTGGATGTTAAAATACCAATTTCCTGAAGATTATTTAGTGGAGCTTGGAAGTCAATGTTACAATAAAAAACAAGGTGAAGTTTGTGGAACAGTAATGGACAAAAGAAACAGTGTTAACCGTAATGGCAGGAGAGTGCATACCTCCGCCGAGGCCCAACGGTCCCTTTATGAGACCACATTTAAATTCACTCGATCTGCACCAAATGCCACACACTCATTATTATCAGTTCCCTGAACATGTGTGATTTTTTTTTCATCAAGTTCCATGAAATATCCTCAGAGAGAAATCAATCAAAAAATGTCATCTCACAACTTTAAGATGGAGAAAAGAAAATCCAGAATCCTCCCCCTGATCTCTATCAGCACCAAATGTTGGAAACAAATAAACAAACCAACCGACGGACAGGGGCAAGAACATAACCTCATTGGTGGAGGTAAAAACAACATTCTCCTAAGTCCTGTGTTTTGTTGACCCATCCATCCAAACCCCACCTCCTCCTGACATGCACTTTGTCATCACGGGACATCCCTCTTTACTTCCGTCCATACTTACTCTGACTGCTACAAGTCAACTAACAATAAAACATATCTTTACTTTAGTCATATTTTTCTGTACTGAATTTGAAAAATCATACTGGAAGAAAGCAAGGTAAAATCCATGCATATGCGTTAATATGCACTGGTTGGACCGCATACTCTGACTTTCATATTGATATCTGGCCTGTAGCACGGTTACCAGTACATGTCTCTGAACACTGTCTGTCTCTGATCACTCAGCCCCTCGACCCGCTCTGCCTGTGTTGATATTCAAATCTCTCCTTTGCTCCTTTGCTCCAGCTCCCAGATGATTATTCATGTGCATTTAACTCTCAAACAGCCCCTCATTAACTGTGGCACGCTGGGCCATACGTTGGGCCAAATTACGCAGCTTTGACATACACAAACCAGCGGGTGGGTGGGGGGTGGCGGGCACAGGCAGGGAGCAGAGTCGTCGGGATAAAAGGCCTGGCTCTCTACTTGGTCCTCTCTAACCATAGATAATGGCTGCCAACGTGTCTGTATGGTCTTTTATAGCAATCAGCACTTTCACTCTTAGAGGAGTGGGGTTGGGGGTAGGGGGTGAAGAAGGGGAGGGGGGGGGGGGGGGGGGGGTAAAGAGTAGGAGGAGAAGGAGGGAAAAGGGGTGGGCGGGGGTGAAGTGGTAAACATCGAGTCAGGGCTGGACCCTCACCATCCAACTCACAGAGGGGAAGATGGGTAAAATGTAAAGTCATAAATCGACACTAGATATTAATTTCTTGAATGGATTGGGACAGTTATATGTATTACTGCGTTTGTTTGTTAGTCAGCAGTATTAAAAAAAATTGGGTGCAATTTGGTTCGGATCTAGTCAATTTAAACAAGCTGATAATGGGAGTGTTGGGCCTATAGACTCGTTCATGTATGTGCTGCCATTCTAGTTGATCGATTGCTATCGTCTTGATCTATTTGTGAACACGGATTATTTTGGTTTTTCAGCGTCTTGCTTTACATATGTTTCGGTAGTGTTGACGTTCTTCTGTTGGTTGAAAGTGTTTGTTAATGCTGGGGATGACAAAAGGTTTTTAAATGAAAAAAAACAATGGTGCACTACACTGTACAAAACACTGCATGCAACCATAAAGGAAAGCTGCAGGCTTGAGCCTCTTTATGCAAACATGCTCAACTGTCATACATACATCGATTGAGCCATCTTTGATTATTTTAATGTAGCTCTACTTTAGTTTAAAATTGGCTGTGAAACTTTATTATGTAGAAAAATATAAATATCCGATTGGGACTTGACAGATATTCAATTTGAGATGACTCTGATTAAGATCATCAGCAAATTCTTCGATGCAAGCATCCTGCTCGAAACTTTTTCTGATTCTAAATGATAGCTAATGAATGAAGGCTGGTGGGTATGAAATATAGGAAGGGTTATTGGATTCTGACGGCTAATGGAGATTGAAAAGAGGCAGAAAAATCTACAAGGAAAACAGGGGAAACGATTGTACAGTGTAATTATAGCTTAAAAAGTAGACATTGAGCAGTGAACAATACTTTCTCTTGTTGCTACAGTCGTCGTCTATTTTGAGTCGAGAGAACAATCAAAACCTCTTTATTCATTAAGAGCCGATGGCCTAATAACAGTGATCGCGGTTAAATAGTCTAACAATGGATAATGGTAACAGACATGTCAGGCCTTAAAGCTACGGAGAAATTAGCCCTTGTACGTACAATCACCGCTGCAGCGAGGTGCTTCGTCTCTGTCTGACGAGCTCCTGTACACACACACACACACACACACACACACACACACACACACACACACACACACACACACACACACACACACACACACACATACACACACACACACGCACACGCACAGAGCTTACATTCAAAGCTTTGGTGAAACAAACACCTTCACAGTCAGGTTGAAAGCTTCATATGCGTTGGCCTCAGAGTCGGACTTGTGTATATTTTTGGGTCAGATTCTCAACATGACCTGCTTCGGCTGCTCTCCTTAGCTGAGGAGCGTTTGTTTCGTTTTATTAATCAAACAAACACTATAATACAAACACTGTTAAAAAAAAAAAACAGAGCTCCAATTCTACCCCAGTGTGAGAACATACATTTTACTCGATTCCCATCTCGCATTCATTCACCTGCACGATAAGCCAAGTTACTGTAGCTCTATTTAGTGTACACGGACATGTCACTCATTGAGTTTCAAATAAGAGAGAAATTACCCCTGCACATCTGTCATCACCTGCGTGCGCTGACCTGCCGTAAAATAACTGGGAGAGCGCGAGAACAAGTTTCGAATGACCTCAGCATTGACGAAACACAACATAGCCATTACAAATCAGCCTTTATTGAACTGCAGACTGAGAAATCACTCACCGTTGCCTCTACCTCCCGGCTCCCCCCCCCCCCGCACATGCAGTTTAGCAATCAAATCAAAATGCATTCTAATTTGACAGTTGCTATGAGAGTGACCTCAGCATAATGTTAATAACTACCCCTTATTATGGGGAAGAATTGAGACTAATTCTAGATAGCTTGTCATATCTGACGTTGGGACCTTAAGGTTTGGGGGGAGGGTGGTGTTAGCGCCATATGCTCAGTGTGTGACAGCTACATCACAGCAGTGTGACAACTTAGAAGTGTATACTCCTCTCATGGGATGGTGTTGAGCACTGTGTGTGTGTGTGTTTGTGTGTGTGTCTGTGTGTGTCTGTGTGTATTTACACTTATATCCTTGTGAGGACATTTCGGCTGGTCCTTACAATCTCAAAGTGCTGTTTAAAGGTTGAAACTTTGTTTAAAAGATTTAATACGCAACAATTCAATAAAATGTCTAAAAATGACTAGAACATGTTAATGTATTTTGTTGGCTTGTGGACTTACATTATCTAAAATTGTAATGATAATAATATCTTTCTTGATATATATAACACTTCTGAAAACAAAGTTACAAAATGGTTCACGAATAAAAATACCCACAAGTGAAAAATATGAAAATAACATAAAAGCACAGTCATGAAAGAATAAAAACAATAAATATATCACAGAAATTTAAGCATGACCACCCAAAAAAATAATAAAACTAGAATAAGGTCAAATCAGGGAATGCTGGATGATTTGAATAGGTTTTAATTTAAAGGAAGCTCCGAACTCAGTCTGACGTATTTCCTCATTGAAGTTTTTTTCCAACAATGTTCAAATCCAGAAAAATCCACAATTCTATTCAAGGTAACAGGAAGTTTCATTCATTTGCATTTCAACTGCGTCAAATCAGCTTTACCCGTGGCTTTGCCCCGTCTCTGCTATAACTTACCGGGCAAAACATTTACAGAAAAACACACTGCTCGCCAGTTGGCCGGTCTGCTGTTTCTTCTGTCCACTGTTTGTTCATTGGTCACTCGTGAGGGATCACGATTATTCATTCCCATTTGCTACTTGCTAACTTAAAAGGTCAGGCTACCTCACCCATGAATATGAGTCACATCAGGAAGATGTGAAGTCAACATCTCCTATGATCCTGTGCGGCTTCACAACGTTATCAAACTAGGTCTGTTGTAACTGTGTTAATTGAGAGACCCCTCCAGGCCAAAATCACATATAGTACATATAAAGTTCAGGTTAGGGTTAGGTTTACACTAGGTTATGTGCTTGGGCTATGTTTGCTGTGAGTTACACTTGATGGGTAGTGTAAAGTAGGGCTAGGGAATGAATTATGTCAAAAAAAAGTGTCCTCACAAAGACACAAGTACAAGAATGTGTGTGCGCGTGTGTGTGTATCGCAGATGTTTCAGTGTGAGGTCTGGTGCAGATGGCTCTGGGCAGACTTGCCAGTGATCTCTTTCCAGTGAGAACAGCATCCTCACACTCTGCTACCTGGACTCTGTTTAGAGGATAGGAAGTGACATGCTGAACACACTCACACACAAACACACACACACGCAGGCACCGGCACAGTGAGACGTACAGACCACCATCAGGGACACTTGCATACACAAAAACAAAAACACACTCTGCTTCCTCTGCTTTCGTACTGTGCTTAACAAAAAAAGCTCTTTTAAACTCTGCCTGACGCATCAAGCATTTTTTTTTTATACTTTCCAAAAAAACGTTGCTTGTTCTCCAGTCAATAAACGCAGTCATACAATCATATTTCAGACAATAAAATGTTTCCCCTAACATAAATTTGACTTACTCAATACACACACGCACCTTTAAAGGAAACATGTTCTCAATAGAAAAGCCTGCTAAATCATAATTTTTTTCCCCACGTAGTATAATCATCATTACTGTATGTTGTTTATTTTATTACCGCGTACACTTTATAGACACATGCATGCACACAAACAGACACAAGTACAACAGTCGCGGAGCTAAATCACAGCCAGAGTGTTTGGAAAGAGATTATCTTTGTAGCATCACATTCACACACAGTATACATACACAGAGGAGCACAGGTCTCTCTCTCTCTCTCTCTCTCTCTCTCTCTCTCTCTCTCTCTCTCTCTCTCTCTCTCTCTCTCTGCCTCTGTCTG
The DNA here is from genome assembly GCF_009819705.1 of Hippoglossus hippoglossus. Taxonomy (NCBI): domain Eukaryota; kingdom Metazoa; phylum Chordata; class Actinopteri; order Pleuronectiformes; family Pleuronectidae; genus Hippoglossus; species Hippoglossus hippoglossus. Next base: position 15,585,674 of record NC_047159.1, on the reverse strand, counting down.
TCAGAGCCTCTCCCTCTCCTTGTTTCCCTCAGTTTGTGACTGGGGAAAGGTTTCCTCTGGGGGATAGAAATGGCCTCGGGGGATTTGTCTTAGTGCAGAGTGCCACCTTGTTGTCAAAACTGCAATGACACGTTTCTTTCAAAGCCACTCCTGACAAGACGCTCACAGAGGAGAAATGTCACTTCACGATGCGTCGGAACATCAGTGCAACGCACACATAGATGGTTTCCACGATTTCCTATTAAGGATGAAAAGGGAAGGGGGTGGATTGGCCAGGGGCGAAGTAAATCATGCCATAAGAGTGTAGTAGTTCAGATACGAACATCATCAACTCATTACAGCACGTCAGTGGCTGGTTCTCTGTCTCTGACGTGTGTGACTTCAACACCTTCAACTGATCTTTCAAATTAAATTTGACTGTGTAGTACTTAGGGGGCTGTATTGCATTTCTTTGTAAAGAATGCATATAAGTATTTACAGTATGCCTTTCTACACACACTATAAAGTGTATACAAAATTATGAATTTATTAAAACTATAGAAAAAAAAGGGGTTAAAGATTTAACCAAAACTTTCATTTGACATCATATAGATTGCAATGGCGGTGGTGTAAGATGATTTGTAGAGACAATGATGAGCAGCGTAAATTAGGCATCAATGATAATAATGCTATGATGATAGTAATACTATAATACTATAATAATACAATAATAAAGTTTATGACGTCAGACAAAATAAATCAGTAACATAAACACGTTTATTTTAGATTCCAGTGATTCATTAAATAAAAAATCCGCAGGATGGGAAGAAATGGGAGGATCTCAAAGTTGATCTCTCTGTGATTCATTTCAATAAAGATTTAACCGTCAAACTACTTTGATAGAAATAGTCTCAAACAGTCATGAACATGACTTTAAATATCACTGCACTAAAGCAGTCAGAGACAGATAGACAAGAGATGTACAGGATGTGTACAGTACGAGTGCAAATGTATTAATGGGAAGAAAACAAAATCCAACTTCATATAACCGATGGAACACCGTGTATATGCTGGGTTTGTAATGTGTTCATTAATATGTGAGAAACCAGAATACTGGCAGCAGGGTCCTTGTCACAGCGTTTTACTGGATGATGAAGTTAATTAAACGAGGAAACGCAGGATGAAAAGACAGAGAAATGGAGGCGAAGTCAGGAAGGACTGAGGGGTGATTGTTAACAGGACATCTGGCACAAGCTTGTTTCTCTCTGGGAGAAGGCAGAAGGGAGGGGGAGTCTGCAGCCATAAGTACTTGACCTTCCACTTGTCTGACTGGCCAGCTCAAACACGCACACACACACACACACGCACACACACTGTACACACTCACACAAAATCAAACTCTAACAAACAAACACAGACATACAACCACATACATATGCAAAAGTGTCCTCGCTTTCTGTGTGAAACAGATTCCCAGAGAGCAGAGAGAAATGGTGTGAAGGTGAACAACATGGCCGGCAGGGTGCTGACACGTCAGAGACAGAGACAAGAGGATGAGATCACTGTCCCGACTACGGGCTGCAACGGAAGCCTCTCCTGCACGCACACACACACACACACACACACACACACACACACACACACACACACACACACACACACACACACACACACACACACACACACACACAAAGGCAAACACATGTGCACACACTTAAAAACATAAACACGCCGACATACACACATTCTGTACGCACTCGTATATGCGCACACACACACACACACACACACACACACACACACACACACACACACACACACACACACACACACACACACACACACACACACACACACACACACACACACACACACACA